>NW_026607648.1:0-130774 GCF_029499605.1 Hyla sarda
ACACACAAGCACACACCTACCTTTGTTGCCTGCAGATGCCTCCTTGGCTGTCCCCAAACGGTATCAAACCAACACCCACGGGAAGCTGTAAGCATAGAGGACATGCCTGCACCCCATTGGACTTACCTGTGTGGGTTAAACCCGGGTTATTTGACAACCTATGGCGGTGATGGTTCTGCTCAGGCAGAGCAGTGCTGATGCTCCTCATAAAGCTGTCGCTGCTGTGAAGGTTCTAGGTGACATCACAAATCCCTATGGTTACATACACAACAAAGCTGGGTTGTTGTTGTTTACACTCTGCAAGGCCTGTGGAAGTGAGTGACATCATAGCACTGTAGTTCTGAGGGTTCTAGATGGATGCAACAATCTCCTGTTGCTTCTATGAAGGCCATAATAGACGACATCACCAAACAGCTCCATAGTCACATACACAGCAAAGGAGAGATGTTGTTTACACCTAGTGATGTCAGTGGTATTGAGTGACATCACAGCACAGTGCTAAGGCTCCTGGGCCTGGACACAGCAGCGGCTGCAATATCTCAACGGAGAATACGTTTATATATATGTGTGTGTGTGCGCGTATATATATATATATATATATATATATATATATATATATATATTTCTCCGCCGAAATCACTTTTAAACCCATTTCCACCTTTTTTTCCCTTCTCTTCCTCTTACTTTTTTTTCACGTTTTTTTACGTTTTTCTCCTTTTCGCCTCTTTTCTGGGCGTATTATTCTTCTTTTTCTTCTTTTTTTTCGTCTAATGCATACCCCATCAGTGCAGCAATGCTTATTCAATACCGCCAGCAGATGGAGACACTGGGGGATAATTTTCTAAGGATTTATACTGATTTTTCCTGTCTGAATTTGTCGCACAGAAAGTTGCAGGCCAAATATGTGTGACATTTCTGCGACTTTAGCTTCTAGAGCATTTTTACAACATTATACATAGGTGCTGAATACATAAAAAGCGACTGTTCAGCGACAGACAAGTCGCATCGGCTGAAAGTAGGCCAGAATGTCAGTCCATGTTGGAGCAGGTTTAGATACAGTCTAAAGTATAGATCTTAAAGTCTGTGCACAGAATTTAGCAAGGGCCTCGCACCTTCTGATGCATCAGGTAGGTGCACAATAGCATAGCCTAACCCTCTGTACTTTGGTCTATATTGATGCGGGACATAGACAGCCAGCTGATGACCAATCCATTAGTGCAATGGATGGCTGGAAGCATTTGTCTTTGCCTTTGCAATACCACAGAAGCAATGCATGGTCAATGTACAGCAATGACACACCTGTGTGAACAGCCAGGAGACCCCCCCCCCATGTTATGTTACATAGTTACATAGTTAGTACGGTCGAAAAAAGACATATGTCCATCAAGTTCAACCAGGGAATTAAGGGGTAGGGGTGTGGCGCGATATTGGGGAAGGGATGAGATTTTATATTTCTTCATAAGCATTAATCTTATTTTGTCAATTAGGAACATTCAGCACCCACCCGCTATCAAGGCAGCTGCCTATCATGTCATGCCCTACCTGCACAGGTGTGCTGGCTACTCAAATGATCCAATTAAGGAGGCCATTTAGTCAGCAGCAGCAGAAGTCCTGTGCCTGGACGCTCCAACAGCGGCCAGACACAAGCAGAAGCAGCAGAAGCAGCAGCAGCAGCACCACCTTTTGTTTTTTGGCTGCAGCAGCAGCAAGGCCCACAGGGCTGGCTAGCTGGCTAGCCAGCAAGCAGGTAGCAATGAAAGTAGGAATCTTTCTTTTTAACCCTGTAAGGGGGTGGTGCACTGTACCCGAAGATACTGCCATATCGGGTCAATGCATAGGGCGACGGAAGCAAGCTTCGAAATCGGCCCCCGTTCTCAAAAATCCATTTAATATATGGTCCCCAGATAGGGGACGTATCAGATATTAAACTGATAAGAACAGATACTACACTTGATCTTAGCCAAAAGGCCGAGAAGCGATAACCGTGAAAGGGGCGGGCCCAACAAGGTCCCCTTCATGGGCACTATCACTGCTTGCTGTCAGGGAGGCTGCCAGACAATTTTCCATGCACACTCTGGGCTGGGGGGCAGTCAACCACCAGTACACACAGCAGAACCTAAACCCATACCATTATTGCTAAGCAGCAAGACAGGGGCCCATTGCACTCCCACGGGGCCTTTTTAAATGCAATCCATAACCCGGATTTGCCAGGAACCCTTCTTACTCCTCCTACTTGCATGTGACACTGGGCTTAGGATCTGCATAGGAAACACACACACAAGCACACACCTACCTTTGTTGCCTGCAGATGCCTCCTTGGCTGTCCCCAAACGGTATCAAACCAACACCCACGGGAAGCTGTAAGCATAGAGGACATGCCTGCACCCCATTGGACTTACCTGTGTGGGTTAAACCCGGGTTATTTGACAACCTATGGCGGTGATGGTTCTGCTCAGGCAGAGCAGTGCTGATGCTCCTCATAAAGCTGTCGCTGCTGTGAAGGTTCTAGGTGACATCACAAATCCCTATGGTTACATACACAACAAAGCTGGGTTGTTGTTGTTTACACTCTGCAAGGCCTGTGGAAGTGAGTGACATCATAGCACTGTAGTTCTGAGGGTTCTAGATGGATGCAACAATCTCCTGTTGCTTCTATGAAGGCCATAATAGACGACATCACCAAACAGCTCCATAGTCACATACACAGCAAAGGAGAGATGTTGTTTACACCTAGTGATGTCAGTGGTATTGAGTGACATCACAGCACAGTGCTAAGGCTCCTGGGCCTGGACACAGCAGCGGCTGCAATATCTCAACGGAGAATACGTTTATATATATGTGTGTGTGTGCGCGTATATATATATATATATATATATATATATATATATATATATATATTCTCCGCCGAAATCACTTTTAAACCCATTTCCACCTTTTTTTCCCTTCTCTTCCTCTTACTTTTTTTTCACGTTTTTTTACGTTTTTCTCCTTTTCGCCTCTTTTCTGGGCGTATTATTCTTCTTTTTCTTCTTTTTTTTCGTCTAATGCATACCCCATCAGTGCAGCAATGCTTATTCAATACCGCCAGCAGATGGAGACACTGGGGGATAATTTTCTAAGGATTTATACTGATTTTTCCTGTCTGAATTTGTCGCACAGAAAGTTGCAGGCCAAATATGTGTGACATTTCTGCGACTTTAGCTTCTAGAGCATTTTTACAACATTATACATAGGTGCTGAATACATAAAAAGCGACTGTTCAGCGACAGACAAGTCGCATCGGCTGAAAGTAGGCCAGAATGTCAGTCCATGTTGGAGCAGGTTTAGATACAGTCTAAAGTATAGATCTCAAAGTCTGTGCACAGAATTTAGCAAGGGCCTCGCACCTTCTGATGCATCAGGTAGGTGCACAATAGCATAGCCTAACCCTCTGTACTTTGGTCTATATTGATGCGGGACATAGACAGCCAGCTGATGACCAATCCATTAGTGCAATGGATGGCTGGAAGCATTTGTCTTTGCCTTTGCAATACCACAGAAGCAATGCATGGTCAATGTACAGCAATGACACACCTGTGTGAACAGCCAGGAGACCCCCCCCCCCATGTTATGTTACATAGTTACATAGTTAGTACGGTCGAAAAAAGACATATGTCCATCAAGTTCAACCAGGGAATTAAGGGGTAGGGGTGTGGCGCGATATTGGGGAAGGGATGAGATTTTATATTTCTTCATAAGCATTAATCTTATTTTGTCAATTAGGAACATTCAGCACCCACCCGCTATCAAGGCAGCTGCCTATCATGTCATGCCCTACCTGCACAGGTGTGCTGGCTACTCAAATGATCCAATTAAGGAGGCCATTTAGTCAGCAGCAGCAGAAGTCCTGTGCCTGGACGCTCCAACAGCGGCCAGACACAAGCAGAAGCAGCAGAAGCAGCAGCAGCAGCACCACCTTTTGTTTTTTGGCTGCAGCAGCAGCAAGGCCCACAGGGCTGGCTAGCTGGCTAGCCAGCAAGCAGGTAGCAATGAAAGTAGGAATCTTTCTTTTTAACCCTGTAAGGGGGTGGTGCACTGTACCCGAAGATACTGCCATATCGGGTCAATGCATAGGGCGACGGAAGCAAGCTTCGAAATCGGCCCCCGTTCTCAAAAATCCATTTAATATATGGTCCCCAGATAGGGGACGTATCAGATATTAAACTGATAAGAACAGATACTACACTTGATCTTAGCCAAAAGGCCGAGAAGCGATAACCGTGAAAGGGGCGGGCCCAACAAGGTCCCCTTCATGGGCACTATCACTGCTTGCTGTCAGGGAGGCTGCCAGACAATTTTCCATGCACACTCTGGGCTGGGGGGCAGTCAACCACCAGTACACACAGCAGAACCTAAACCCATACCATTATTGCTAAGCAGCAAGACAGGGGCCCATTGCACTCCCACGGGGCCTTTTTAAATGCAATCCATAACCCGGATTTGCCAGGAACCCTTCTTACTCCTCCTACTTGCATGTGACACTGGGCTTAGGATCTGCATAGGAAACACACACACAAGCACACACCTACCTTTGTTGCCTGCAGATGCCTCCTTGGCTGTCCCCAAACGGTATCAAACCAACACCCACGGGAAGCTGTAAGCATAGAGGACATGCCTGCACCCCATTGGACTTACCTGTGTGGGTTAAACCCGGGTTATTTGACAACCTATGGCGGTGATGGTTCTGCTCAGGCAGAGCAGTGCTGATGCTCCTCATAAAGCTGTCGCTGCTGTGAAGGTTCTAGGTGACATCACAAATCCCTATGGTTACATACACAACAAAGCTGGGTTGTTGTTGTTTACACTCTGCAAGGCCTGTGGAAGTGAGTGACATCATAGCACTGTAGTTCTGAGGGTTCTAGATGGATGCAACAATCTCCTGTTGCTTCTATGAAGGCCATAATAGACGACATCACCAAACAGCTCCATAGTCACATACACAGCAAAGGAGAGATGTTGTTTACACCTAGTGATGTCAGTGGTATTGAGTGACATCACAGCACAGTGCTAAGGCTCCTGGGCCTGGACACAGCAGCGGCTGCAATATCTCAACGGAGAATACGTTTATATATATGTGTGTGTGTGCGCGTATATATATATATATATATATATATATATATATATATATATATATTTCTCCGCCGAAATCACTTTTAAACCCATTTCCACCTTTTTTTCCCTTCTCTTCCTCTTACTTTTTTTTCACGTTTTTTTACGTTTTTCTCCTTTTCGCCTCTTTTCTGGGCGTATTATTCTTCTTTTTCTTCTTTTTTTTCGTCTAATGCATACCCCATCAGTGCAGCAATGCTTATTCAATACCGCCAGCAGATGGAGACACTGGGGGATAATTTTCTAAGGATTTATACTGATTTTTCCTGTCTGAATTTGTCGCACAGAAAGTTGCAGGCCAAATATGTGTGACATTTCTGCGACTTTAGCTTCTAGAGCATTTTTACAACATTATACATAGGTGCTGAATACATAAAAAGCGACTGTTCAGCGACAGACAAGTCGCATCGGCTGAAAGTAGGCCAGAATGTCAGTCCATGTTGGAGCAGGTTTAGATACAGTCTAAAGTATAGATCTTAAAGTCTGTGCACAGAATTTAGCAAGGGCCTCGCACCTTCTGATGCATCAGGTAGGTGCACAATAGCATAGCCTAACCCTCTGTACTTTGGTCTATATTGATGCGGGACATAGACAGCCAGCTGATGACCAATCCATTAGTGCAATGGATGGCTGGAAGCATTTGTCTTTGCCTTTGCAATACCACAGAAGCAATGCATGGTCAATGTACAGCAATGACACACCTGTGTGAACAGCCAGGAGACCCCCCCCCCATGTTATGTTACATAGTTACATAGTTAGTACGGTCGAAAAAAGACATATGTCCATCAAGTTCAACCAGGGAATTAAGGGGTAGGGGTGTGGCGCGATATTGGGGAAGGGATGAGATTTTATATTTCTTCATAAGCATTAATCTTATTTTGTCAATTAGGAACATTCAGCACCCACCCGCTATCAAGGCAGCTGCCTATCATGTCATGCCCTACCTGCACAGGTGTGCTGGCTACTCAAATGATCCAATTAAGGAGGCCATTTAGTCAGCAGCAGCAGAAGTCCTGTGCCTGGACGCTCCAACAGCGGCCAGACACAAGCAGAAGCAGCAGAAGCAGCAGCAGCAGCACCACCTTTTGTTTTTTGGCTGCAGCAGCAGCAAGGCCCACAGGGCTGGCTAGCTGGCTAGCCAGCAAGCAGGTAGCAATGAAAGTAGGAATCTTTCTTTTTAACCCTGTAAGGGGGTGGTGCACTGTACCCGAAGATACTGCCATATCGGGTCAATGCATAGGGCGACGGAAGCAAGCTTCGAAATCGGCCCCCGTTCTCAAAAATCCATTTAATATATGGTCCCCAGATAGGGGACGTATCAGATATTAAACTGATAAGAACAGATACTACACTTGATCTTAGCCAAAAGGCCGAGAAGCGATAACCGTGAAAGGGGCGGGCCCAACAAGGTCCCCTTCATGGGCACTATCACTGCTTGCTGTCAGGGAGGCTGCCAGACAATTTTCCATGCACACTCTGGGCTGGGGGGCAGTCAACCACCAGTACACACAGCAGAACCTAAACCCATACCATTATTGCTAAGCAGCAAGACAGGGGCCCATTGCACTCCCACGGGGCCTTTTTAAATGCAATCCATAACCCGGATTTGCCAGGAACCCTTCTTACTCCTCCTACTTGCATGTGACACTGGGCTTAGGATCTGCATAGGAAACACACACACAAGCACACACCTACCTTTGTTGCCTGCAGATGCCTCCTTGGCTGTCCCCAAACGGTATCAAACCAACACCCACGGGAAGCTGTAAGCATAGAGGACATGCCTGCACCCCATTGGACTTACCTGTGTGGGTTAAACCCGGGTTATTTGACAACCTATGGCGGTGATGGTTCTGCTCAGGCAGAGCAGTGCTGATGCTCCTCATAAAGCTGTCGCTGCTGTGAAGGTTCTAGGTGACATCACAAATCCCTATGGTTACATACACAACAAAGCTGGGTTGTTGTTGTTTACACTCTGCAAGGCCTGTGGAAGTGAGTGACATCATAGCACTGTAGTTCTGAGGGTTCTAGATGGATGCAACAATCTCCTGTTGCTTCTATGAAGGCCATAATAGACGACATCACCAAACAGCTCCATAGTCACATACACAGCAAAGGAGAGATGTTGTTTACACCTAGTGATGTCAGTGGTATTGAGTGACATCACAGCACAGTGCTAAGGCTCCTGGGCCTGGACACAGCAGCGGCTGCAATATCTCAACGGAGAATACGTTTATATATATGTGTGTGTGTGCGCGTATATATATATATATATATATATATATATATATATATATATATATTTCTCCGCCGAAATCACTTTTAAACCCATTTCCACCTTTTTTTCCCTTCTCTTCCTCTTACTTTTTTTTCACGTTTTTTTACGTTTTTCTCCTTTTCGCCTCTTTTCTGGGCGTATTATTCTTCTTTTTCTTCTTTTTTTTCGTCTAATGCATACCCCATCAGTGCAGCAATGCTTATTCAATACCGCCAGCAGATGGAGACACTGGGGGATAATTTTCTAAGGATTTATACTGATTTTTCCTGTCTGAATTTGTCGCACAGAAAGTTGCAGGCCAAATATGTGTGACATTTCTGCGACTTTAGCTTCTAGAGCATTTTTACAACATTATACATAGGTGCTGAATACATAAAAAGCGACTGTTCAGCGACAGACAAGTCGCATCGGCTGAAAGTAGGCCAGAATGTCAGTCCATGTTGGAGCAGGTTTAGATACAGTCTAAAGTATAGATCTTAAAGTCTGTGCACAGAATTTAGCAAGGGCCTCGCACCTTCTGATGCATCAGGTAGGTGCACAATAGCATAGCCTAACCCTCTGTACTTTGGTCTATATTGATGCGGGACATAGACAGCCAGCTGATGACCAATCCATTAGTGCAATGGATGGCTGGAAGCATTTGTCTTTGCCTTTGCAATACCACAGAAGCAATGCATGGTCAATGTACAGCAATGACACACCTGTGTGAACAGCCAGGAGACCCCCCCCCATGTTATGTTACATAGTTACATAGTTAGTACGGTCGAAAAAAGACATATGTCCATCAAGTTCAACCAGGGAATTAAGGGGTAGGGGTGTGGCGCGATATTGGGGAAGGGATGAGATTTTATATTTCTTCATAAGCATTAATCTTATTTTGTCAATTAGGAACATTCAGCACCCACCCGCTATCAAGGCAGCTGCCTATCATGTCATGCCCTACCTGCACAGGTGTGCTGGCTACTCAAATGATCCAATTAAGGAGGCCATTTAGTCAGCAGCAGCAGAAGTCCTGTGCCTGGACGCTCCAACAGCGGCCAGACACAAGCAGAAGCAGCAGAAGCAGCAGCAGCAGCACCACCTTTTGTTTTTTGGCTGCAGCAGCAGCAAGGCCCACAGGGCTGGCTAGCTGGCTAGCCAGCAAGCAGGTAGCAATGAAAGTAGGAATCTTTCTTTTTAACCCTGTAAGGGGGTGGTGCACTGTACCCGAAGATACTGCCATATCGGGTCAATGCATAGGGCGACGGAAGCAAGCTTCGAAATCGGCCCCCGTTCTCAAAAATCCATTTAATATATGGTCCCCAGATAGGGGACGTATCAGATATTAAACTGATAAGAACAGATACTACACTTGATCTTAGCCAAAAGGCCGAGAAGCGATAACCGTGAAAGGGGCGGGCCCAACAAGGTCCCCTTCATGGGCACTATCACTGCTTGCTGTCAGGGAGGCTGCCAGACAATTTTCCATGCACACTCTGGGCTGGGGGGCAGTCAACCACCAGTACACACAGCAGAACCTAAACCCATACCATTATTGCTAAGCAGCAAGACAGGGGCCCATTGCACTCCCACGGGGCCTTTTTAAATGCAATCCATAACCCGGATTTGCCAGGAACCCTTCTTACTCCTCCTACTTGCATGTGACACTGGGCTTAGGATCTGCATAGGAAACACACACACAAGCACACACCTACCTTTGTTGCCTGCAGATGCCTCCTTGGCTGTCCCCAAACGGTATCAAACCAACACCCACGGGAAGCTGTAAGCATAGAGGACATGCCTGCACCCCATTGGACTTACCTGTGTGGGTTAAACCCGGGTTATTTGACAACCTATGGCGGTGATGGTTCTGCTCAGGCAGAGCAGTGCTGATGCTCCTCATAAAGCTGTCGCTGCTGTGAAGGTTCTAGGTGACATCACAAATCCCTATGGTTACATACACAACAAAGCTGGGTTGTTGTTGTTTACACTCTGCAAGGCCTGTGGAAGTGAGTGACATCATAGCACTGTAGTTCTGAGGGTTCTAGATGGATGCAACAATCTCCTGTTGCTTCTATGAAGGCCATAATAGACGACATCACCAAACAGCTCCATAGTCACATACACAGCAAAGGAGAGATGTTGTTTACACCTAGTGATGTCAGTGGTATTGAGTGACATCACAGCACAGTGCTAAGGCTCCTGGGCCTGGACACAGCAGCGGCTGCAATATCTCAACGGAGAATACGTTTATATATATGTGTGTGTGTGCGCGTATATATATATATATATATATATATATATATATATATATATATTTCTCCGCCGAAATCACTTTTAAACCCATTTCCACCTTTTTTTCCCTTCTCTTCCTCTTACTTTTTTTTCACGTTTTTTTACGTTTTTCTCCTTTTCGCCTCTTTTCTGGGCGTATTATTCTTCTTTTTCTTCTTTTTTTTCGTCTAATGCATACCCCATCAGTGCAGCAATGCTTATTCAATACCGCCAGCAGATGGAGACACTGGGGGATAATTTTCTAAGGATTTATACTGATTTTTCCTGTCTGAATTTGTCGCACAGAAAGTTGCAGGCCAAATATGTGTGACATTTCTGCGACTTTAGCTTCTAGAGCATTTTTACAACATTATACATAAGTGCTGAATACATAAAAAGCGACTGTTCAGCGACAGACAAGTCGCATCGGCTGAAAGTAGGCCAGAATGTCAGTCCATGTTGGAGCAGGTTTAGATACAGTCTAAAGTATAGATCTTAAAGTCTGTGCACAGAATTTAGCAAGGGCCTCGCACCTTCTGATGCATCAGGTAGGTGCACAATAGCATAGCCTAACCCTCTGTACTTTGGTCTATATTGATGCGGGACATAGACAGCCAGCTGATGACCAATCCATTAGTGCAATGGATGGCTGGAAGCATTTGTCTTTGCCTTTGCAATACCACAGAAGCAATGCATGGTCAATGTACAGCAATGACACACCTGTGTGAACAGCCAGGAGACCCCCCCCCCATGTTATGTTACATAGTTACATAGTTAGTACGGTCGAAAAAAGACATATGTCCATCAAGTTCAACCAGGGAATTAAGGGGTAGGGGTGTGGCGCGATATTGGGGAAGGGATGAGATTTTATATTTCTTCATAAGCATTAATCTTATTTTGTCAATTAGGAACATTCAGCACCCACCCGCTATCAAGGCAGCTGCCTATCATGTCATGCCCTACCTGCACAGGTGTGCTGGCTACTCAAATGATCCAATTAAGGAGGCCATTTAGTCAGCAGCAGCAGAAGTCCTGTGCCTGGACGCTCCAACAGCGGCCAGACACAAGCAGAAGCAGCAGAAGCAGCAGCAGCAGCACCACCTTTTGTTTTTTGGCTGCAGCAGCAGCAAGGCCCACAGGGCTGGCTAGCTGGCTAGCCAGCAAGCAGGTAGCAATGAAAGTAGGAATCTTTCTTTTTAACCCTGTAAGGGGGTGGTGCACTGTACCCGAAGATACTGCCATATCGGGTCAATGCATAGGGCGACGGAAGCAAGCTTCGAAATCGGCCCCCGTTCTCAAAAATCCATTTAATATATGGTCCCCAGATAGGGGACGTATCAGATATTAAACTGATAAGAACAGATACTACACTTGATCTTAGCCAAAAGGCCGAGAAGCGATAACCGTGAAAGGGGCGGGCCCAACAAGGTCCCCTTCATGGGCACTATCACTGCTTGCTGTCAGGGAGGCTGCCAGACAATTTTCCATGCACACTCTGGGCTGGGGGGCAGTCAACCACCAGTACACACAGCAGAACCTAAACCCATACCATTATTGCTAAGCAGCAAGACAGGGGCCCATTGCACTCCCACGGGGCCTTTTTAAATGCAATCCATAACCCGGATTTGCCAGGAACCCTTCTTACTCCTCCTACTTGCATGTGACACTGGGCTTAGGATCTGCATAGGAAACACACACACAAGCACACACCTACCTTTGTTGCCTGCAGATGCCTCCTTGGCTGTCCCCAAACGGTATCAAACCAACACCCACGGGAAGCTGTAAGCATAGAGGACATGCCTGCACCCCATTGGACTTACCTGTGTGGGTTAAATCCGGGTTATTTGACAACCTATGGCGGTGATGGTTCTGCTCAGGCAGAGCAGTGCTGATGCTCCTCATAAAGCTGTCGCTGCTGTGAAGGTTCTAGGTGACATCACAAATCCCTTTGGTTACATACACAACAAAGCTGGGTTGTTGTTGTTTACACTCTGCAAGGCCTGTGGAAGTGAGTGACATCATAGCACTGTAGTTCTGAGGGTTCAAGATGGATGCAACAATCTCCTGTTGCTTCTATGAAGGCCGTAATAGACGACATCACCAAACAGCTCCATAGTCACATACACAGCAAAGGAGAGATGTTGTTTACACCTAGTGATGTCAGTGGTATTGAGTGACATCACAGCACAGTGCTAAGGCTCCTGGGCCTGGACACAGCAGCGGCTGCAATATCTCAACGGAGAATACGTTTATATCTATGTGTGTGTGTGCGCATATATATATATATATATATATATATATATATATATATATATTTCTCCGCCGAAATCACTTTTAAACCCATTTCCACCTTTTTTTCCCTTCTCTTCCTCTTACTTTTTTTTCACGCTTTTTTACGTTTTTCTCCTTTTCGCCTCTTTTCTGGGCGTATTATTCTTCTTTTTCTTCTTTTTTTTCGTCTAATGCATACCCCATCAGTGCAGCAATGCTTATTCAATACCGCCAGCAGATGGAGACACTGGGGGATAATTTTCTAAGGATTTATACTGATTTTTCCTGTCTGAATTTGTCGCACAGAAAGTTGCAGGCCAAATATGTGTGACATTTCTGCGACTTTAGCTTCTAGAGCATTTTTACAACATTATACATAGGTGCTGAATACATAAAAAGCGACTGTTCAGCGACAGACAAGTCGCATCGGCTGAAAGTAGGCCAGAATGTCAGTCCATGTTGGAGCAGGTTTAGATACAGTCTAAAGCATAGATCTCAAAGTCTGTGCACAGAATTTAGCAAGGGCCTCGCACCTTCTGATGCATCAGGTAGGTGCACAATAGCATAGCCTAACCCTCTGTACTTTGGTCTATATTGATGCGGGACATAGACAGCCAGCTGATGACCAATCCATTAGTGCAATGGATGGCTGGAAGCATTTGTCTTTGCCTTTGCAATACCACAGAAGCAATGCATGGTCAATGTACAGCAATGACACACCTGTGTGAACAGCCAGGAGACCCCCCCCCCCCCCCCATGTTATGTTACATAGTTACATAGTTAGTACGGTCGAAAAAAGACATATGTCCATCACGTTCAACCAGGGAATTAAGGGGTAGGGGTGTGGCGCGATATTGGGGAAGGGATGAGATTTTATATTTCTTCATAAGCATTAATCTTATTTTGTCAATTAGGAACATTCAGCACCCACCCGCTATCAAGGCAGCTGCCTATCATGTCATGCCCTACCTGCACAGGTGTGCTGGCTACTCAAATGATCCAATTAAGGAGGCCATTTAGTCAGCAGCAGCAGAAGTCCTGTGCCTGGACGCTCCAACAGGGGCCAGACACAAGCAGAAGCAGAAGCAGCAGAAGCAGCACCACCTTTTGTTTTTTGGCTGCAGCAGCAGCAAGGCCCACAGGGCTGGCTAGCTGGCTAGCCAGCAAGCAGGTAGCAATGAAAGTAGGAATCTTTCTTTTTAACCCTGTAAGGGGGTGGTGCACTGTACCCGAAGATACTGCCATATCGGGTCAATGCATAGGGCGACGGAAGCAAGCTTCGAAATCGGCCCCCGTTCTCAAAAATCCATTTAATATATGGTCCCCAGATAGGGGACGTATCAGATATTAAACTGATAAGAACAGATACTACACTTGATCTTAGCCAAAAGGCCGAGAAGCGATAACCGTGAAAGGGGCGGGCCCAACAAGGTCCCCTTCATGGGCACTATCACTGCTTGCTGTCAGGGAGGCTGCCAGACAATTTTCCATGCACACTCTGGGCTGGGGGGCAGTCAACCACCAGTACACACAGCAGAACCTAAACCCATACCATTATTGCTAAGCAGCAAGACAGGGGCCCATTGCACTCCCACGGGGCCTTTTTAAATGCAATCCATAACCCGGATTTGCCAGGAACCCTTCTTACTCCTCCTACTTGCATGTGACACTGGGCTTAGGATCTGCATAGGAAACACACACACAAGCACACACCTACCTTTGTTGCCTGCAGATGCCTCCTTGGCTGTCCCCAAACGGTATCAAACCAACACCCACGGGAAGCTGTAAGCATAGAGGACATGCCTGCACCCCATTGGACTTACCTGTGTGGGTTAAATCCGGGTTATTTGACAACCTATGGCGGTGATGGTTCTGCTCAGGCAGAGCAGTGCTGATGCTCCTCATAAAGCTGTCGCTGCTGTGAAGGTTCTAGGTGACATCACAAATCCCTATGGTTACATACACAACAAAGCTGGGTTGTTGTTGTTTACACTCTGCAAGGCCTGTGGAAGTGAGTGACATCATAGCACTGTAGTTCTGAGGGTTCAAGATGGATGCAACAATCTCCTGTTGCTTCTATGAAGGCCGTAATAGACGACATCACCAAACAGCTCCATAGTCACATACACAGCAAAGGAGAGATGTTGTTTACACCTAGTGATGTCAGTGGTATTGAGTGACATCACAGCACAGTGCTAAGGCTCCTGGGCCTGGACACAGCAGCGGCTGCAATATCTCAACGGAGAATACGTTTATATCTATGTGTGTGTGTGCGCATATATATATATATATATATATATATATATATATATATATATATTTCTCCGCCGAAATCACTTTTAAACCCATTTCCACCTTTTTTTCCCTTCTCTTCCTCTTACTTTTTTTTCACGTTTTTTTACGTTTTTCTCCTTTTCGCCTCTTTTCTGGGCGTATTATTCTTCTTTTTCTTCTTTTTTTTCGTCTAATGCATACCCCATCAGTGCAGCAATGCTTATTCAATACCGCCAGCAGATGGAGACACTGGGGGATAATTTTCTAAGGATTTATACTGATTTTTCCTGTCTGAATTTGTCGCACAGAAAGTTGCAGGCCAAATATGTGTGACATTTCTGCGACTTTAGCTTCTAGAGCATTTTTACAACATTATACATAGGTGCTGAATACATAAAAAGCGACTGTTCAGCGACAGACAAGTCGCATCGGCTGAAAGTAGGCCAGAATGTCAGTCCATGTTGGAGCAGGTTTAGATACAGTCTAAAGCATAGATCTCAAAGTCTGTGCACAGAATTTAGCAAGGGCCTCGCACCTTCTGATGCATCAGGTAGGTGCACAATAGCATAGCCTAACCCTCTGTACTTTGGTCTATATTGATGCGGGACATAGACAGCCAGCTGATGACCAATCCATTAGTGCAATGGATGGCTGGAAGCATTTGTCTTTGCCTTTGCAATACCACAGAAGCAATGCATGGTCAATGTACAGCAATGACACACCTGTGTGAACAGCCAGGAGACCCCCCCCCCCCCCCCCCCCATGTTATGTTACATAGTTACATAGTTAGTACGGTCGAAAAAAGACATATGTCCATCACGTTCAACCAGGGAATTAAGGGGTAGGGGTGTGGCGCGATATTGGGGAAGGGATGAGATTTTATATTTCTTCATAAGCATTAATCTTATTTTGTCAATTAGGAACATTCAGCACCCACCCGCTATCAAGGCAGCTGCCTATCATGTCATGCCCTACCTGCACAGGTGTGCTGGCTACTCAAATGATCCAATTAAGGAGGCCATTTAGTCAGCAGCAGCAGAAGTCCTGTGCCTGGACGCTCCAACAGGGGCCAGACACAAGCAGAAGCAGAAGCAGCAGAAGCAGCAGCAGCACCACCTTTTGTTTTTTGGCTGCAGCAGCAGCAAGGCCCACAGGGCTGGCTAGCTGGCTAGCCAGCAAGCAGGTAGCAATGAAAGTAGGAATCTTTCTTTTTAACCCTGTAAGGGGGTGGTGCACTGTACCCGAAGATACTGCCATATCGGGTCAATGCATAGGGCGACGGAAGCAAGCTTCGAAATCGGCCCCCGTTCTCAAAAATCCATTTAATATATGGTCCCCAGATAGGGGACGTATCAGATATTAAACTGATAAGAACAGATACTACACTTGATCTTAGCCAAAAGGCCGAGAAGCGATAACCGTGAAAGGGGCGGGCCCAACAAGGTCCCCTTCATGGGCACTATCACTGCTTGCTGTCAGGGAGGCTGCCAGACAATTTTCCATGCACACTCTGGGCTGGGGGGCAGTCAACCACCAGTACACACAGCAGAACCTAAACCCATACCATTATTGCTAAGCAGCAAGACAGGGGCCCATTGCACTCCCACGGGGCCTTTTTAAATGCAATCCATAACCCGGATTTGCCAGGAACCCTTCTTACTCCTCCTACTTGCATGTGACACTGGGCTTAGGATCTGCATAGGAAACACACACACAAGCACACACCTACCTTTGTTGCCTGCAGATGCCTCCTTGGCTGTCCCCAAACGGTATCAAACCAACACCCACGGGAAGCTGTAAGCATAGAGGACATGCCTGCACCCCATTGGACTTACCTGTGTGGGTTAAATCCGGGTTATTTGACAACCTATGGCGGTGATGGTTCTGCTCAGGCAGAGCAGTGCTGATGCTCCTCATAAAGCTGTCGCTGCTGTGAAGGTTCTAGGTGACATCACAAATCCCTTTGGTTACATACACAACAAAGCTGGGTTGTTGTTGTTTACACTCTGCAAGGCCTGTGGAAGTGAGTGACATCATAGCACTATAGTTCTGAGGGTTCAAGATGGATGCAACAATCTCCTGTTGCTTCTATGAAGGCCGTAATAGACGACATCACCAAACAGCTCCATAGTCACATACACAGCAAAGGAGAGATGTTGTTTACACCTAGTGATGTCAGTGGTATTGAGTGACATCACAGCACAGTGCTAAGGCTCCTGGGCCTGGACACAGCAGCGGCTGCAATATCTCAACGGAGAATACGTTTATATCTATGTGTGTGTGTGCGCATATATATATATATATATATATATATATATATATATATATATATATATATATTTCTCCGCCGAAATCACTTTTAAACCCATTTCCACCTTTTTTTCCCTTCTCTTCCTCTTACTTTTTTTTCACGTTTTTTTACGTTTTTCTCCTTTTCGCCTCTTTTCTGGGCGTATTATTCTTCTTTTTCTTCTTTTTTTTCGTCTAATGCATACCCCATCAGTGCAGCAATGCTTATTCAATACCGCCAGCAGATGGAGACACTGGGGGATAATTTTCTAAGGATTTATACTGATTTTTCCTGTCTGAATTTGTCGCACAGAAAGTTGCAGGCCAAATATGTGTGACATTTCTGCGACTTTAGCTTCTAAAGCATTTTTACAACATTATACATAGGTGCTGAATACATAAAAAGCGACTGTTCAGCGACAGACAAGTCGCATCGGCTGAAAGTAGGCCAGAATGTCAGTCCATGTTGGAGCAGGTTTAGATACAGTCTAAAGCATAGATCTCAAAGTCTGTGCACAGAATTTAGCAAGGGCCTCGCACCTTCTGATGCATCAGGTAGGTGCACAATAGCATAGCCTAACCCTCTGTACTTTGGTCTATATTGATGCGGGACATAGACAGCCAGCTGATGACCAATCCATTAGTGCAATGGATGGCTGGAAGCATTTGTCTTTGCCTTTGCAATACCACAGAAGCAATGCATGGTCAATGTACAGCAATGACACACCTGTGTGAACAGCCAGGAGACCCCCCCCCCCCCCCCCCATGTTATGTTACATAGTTACATAGTTAGTACGGTCGAAAAAAGACATATGTCCATCACGTTCAACCAGGGAATTAAGGGGTAGGGGTGTGGCGCGATATTGGGGAAGGGATGAGATTTTATATTTCTTCATAAGCATTAATCTTATTTTGTCAATTAGGAACATTCAGCACCCACCCGCTATCAAGGCAGCTGCCTATCATGTCATGCCCTACCTGCACAGGTGTGCTGGCTACTCAAATGATCCAATTAAGGAGGCCATTTAGTCAGCAGCAGCAGAAGTCCTGTGCCTGGACGCTCCAACAGGGGCCAGACACAAGCAGAAGCAGAAGCAGCAGAAGCAGCAGCAGCACCACCTTTTGTTTTTTGGCTGCAGCAGCAGCAAGGCCCACAGGGCTGGCTAGCTGGCTAGCCAGCAAGCAGGTAGCAATGAAAGTAGGAATCTTTCTTTTTAACCCTGTAAGGGGGTGGTGCACTGTACCCGAAGATACTGCCATATCGGGTCAATGCATAGGGCGACGGAAGCAAGCTTCGAAATCGGCCCCCGTTCTCAAAAATCCATTTAATATATGGTCCCCAGATAGGGGACGTATCAGATATTAAACTGATAAGAACAGATACTACACTTGATCTTAGCCAAAAGGCCGAGAAGCGATAACCGTGAAAGGGGCGGGCCCAACAAGGTCCCCTTCATGGGCACTATCACTGCTTGCTGTCAGGGAGGCTGCCAGACAATTTTCCATGCACACTCTGGGCTGGGGGGCAGTCAACCACCAGTACACACAGCAGAACCTAAACCCATACCATTATTGCTAAGCAGCAAGACAGGGGCCCATTGCACTCCCACGGGGCCTTTTTAAATGCAATCCATAACCCGGATTTGCCAGGAACCCTTCTTACTCCTCCTACTTGCATGTGACACTGGGCTTAGGATCTGCATAGGAAACACACACACAAGCACACACCTACCTTTGTTGCCTGCAGATGCCTCCTTGGCTGTCCCCAAACGGTATCAAACCAACACCCACGGGAAGCTGTAAGCATAGAGGACATGCCTGCACCCCATTGGACTTACCTGTGTGGGTTAAATCCGGGTTATTTGACAACCTATGGCGGTGATGGTTCTGCTCAGGCAGAGCAGTGCTGATGCTCCTCATAAAGCTGTCGCTGCTGTGAAGGTTCTAGGTGACATCACAAATCCCTATGGTTACATACACAACAAAGCTGGGTTGTTGTTGTTTACACTCTGCAAGGCCTGTGGAAGTGAGTGACATCATAGCACTGTAGTTCTGAGGGTTCAAGATGGATGCAACAATCTCCTGTTGCTTCTATGAAGGCCGTAATAGACGACATCACCAAACAGCTCCATAGTCACATACACAGCAAAGGAGAGATGTTGTTTACACCTAGTGATGTCAGTGGTATTGAGTGACATCACAGCACAGTGCTAAGGCTCCTGGGCCTGGACACAGCAGCGGCTGCAATATCTCAACGGAGAATACGTTTATATCTATGTGTGTGTGTGCGCATATATATATATATATATATATATATATATATATATATATATATATATATTTCTCCGCCGAAATCACTTTTAAACCCATTTCCACCTTTTTTTCCCTTCTCTTCCTCTTACTTTTTTTTCACGTTTTTTTACGTTTTTCTCCTTTTCGCCTCTTTTCTGGGCGTATTATTCTTCTTTTTCTTCTTTTTTTTCGTCTAATGCATACCCCATCAGTGCAGCAATGCTTATTCAATACCGCCAGCAGATGGAGACACTGGGGGATAATTTTCTAAGGATTTATACTGATTTTTCCTGTCTGAATTTGTCGCACAGAAAGTTGCAGGCCAAATATGTGTGACATTTCTGCGACTTTAGCTTCTAGAGCATTTTTACAACATTATACATAGGTGCTGAATACATAAAAAGCGACTGTTCAGCGACAGACAAGTCGCATCGGCTGAAAGTAGGCCAGAATGTCAGTCCATGTTGGAGCAGGTTTAGATACAGTCTAAAGCATAGATCTCAAAGTCTGTGCACAGAATTTAGCAAGGGCCTCGCACCTTCTGATGCATCAGGTAGGTGCACAATAGCATAGCCTAACCCTCTGTACTTTGGTCTATATTGATGCGGGACATAGACAGCCAGCTGATGACCAATCCATTAGTGCAATGGATGGCTGGAAGCATTTGTCTTTGCCTTTGCAATACCACAGAAGCAATGCATGGTCAATTTACAGCAATGACACACCTGTGTGAACAGCCAGGAGACCCCCCCCCCCCCCATGTTATGTTACATAGTTACATAGTTAGTACGGTCGAAAAAAGACATATGTCCATCACGTTCAACCAGGGAATTAAGGGGTAGGGGTGTGGCGCGATATTGGGGAAGGGATGAGATTTTATATTTCTTCATAAGCATTAATCTTATTTTGTCAATTAGGAACATTCAGCACCCACCCGCTATCAAGGCAGCTGCCTATCATGTCATGCCCTACCTGCACAGGTGTGCTGGCTACTCAAATGATCCAATTAAGGAGGCCATTTAGTCAGCAGCAGCAGAAGTCCTGTGCCTGGACGCTCCAACAGGGGCCAGACACAAGCAGAAGCAGAAGCAGCAGAAGCAGCAGCAGCACCACCTTTTGTTTTTTGGCTGCAGCAGCAGCAAGGCCCACAGGGCTGGCTAGCTGGCTAGCCAGCAAGCAGGTAGCAATGAAAGTAGGAATCTTTCTTTTTAACCCTGTAAGGGGGTGGTGCACTGTACCCGAAGATACTGCCATATCGGGTCAATGCATAGGGCGACGGAAGCAAGCTTCGAAATCGGCCCCCGTTCTCAAAAATCCATTTAATATATGGTCCCCAGATAGGGGACGTATCAGATATTAAACTGATAAGAACAGATACTACACTTGATCTTAGCCAAAAGGCCGAGAAGCGATAACCGTGAAAGGGGCGGGCCCAACAAGGTCCCCTTCATGGGCACTATCACTGCTTGCTGTCAGGGAGGCTGCCAGACAATTTTCCATGCACACTCTGGGCTGGGGGGCAGTCAACCACCAGTACACACAGCAGAACCTAAACCCATACCATTATTGCTAAGCAGCAAGACAGGGGCCCATTGCACTCCCACGGGGCCTTTTTAAATGCAATCCATAACCCGGATTTGCCAGGAACCCTTCTTACTCCTCCTACTTGCATGTGACACTGGGCTTAGGATCTGCATAGGAAACACACACACAAGCACACACCTACCTTTGTTGCCTGCAGATGCCTCCTTGGCTGTCCCCAAACGGTATCAAACCAACACCCACGGGAAGCTGTAAGCATAGAGGACATGCCTGCACCCCATTGGACTTACCTGTGTGGGTTAAATCCGGGTTATTTGACAACCTATGGCGGTGATGGTTCTGCTCAGGCAGAGCAGTGCTGATGCTCCTCATAAAGCTGTCGCTGCTGTGAAGGTTCTAGGTGACATCACAAATCCCTTTGGTTACATACACAACAAAGCTGGGTTGTTGTTGTTTACACTCTGCAAGGCCTGTGGAAGTGAGTGACATCATAGCACTGTAGTTCTGAGGGTTCAAGATGGATGCAACAATCTCCTGTTGCTTCTATGAAGGCCGTAATAGACGACATCACCAAACAGCTCCATAGTCACATACACAGCAAAGGAGAGATGTTGTTTACACCTAGTGATGTCAGTGGTATTGAGTGACATCACAGCACAGTGCTAAGGCTCCTGGGCCTGGACACAGCAGCGGCTGCAATATCTCAACGGAGAATACGTTTATATCTATGTGTGTGTGTGCGCATATATATATATATATATATATATATATATATATATATTTCTCCGCCGAAATCACTTTTAAACCCATTTCCACCTTTTTTTCCCTTCTCTTCCTCTTACTTTTTTTTCACGTTTTTTTACGTTTTTCTCCTTTTCGCCTCTTTTCTGGGCGTATTATTCTTCTTTTTCTTCTTTTTTTTCGTCTAATGCATACCCCATCAGTGCAGCAATGCTTATTCAATACCGCCAGCAGATGGAGACACTGGGGGATAATTTTCTAAGGATTTATACTGATTTTTCCTGTCTGAATTTGTCGCACAGAAAGTTGCAGGCCAAATATGTGTGACATTTCTGCGACTTTAGCTTCTAGAGCATTTTTACAACATTATACATAGGTGCTGAATACATAAAAAGCGACTGTTCAGCGACAGACAAGTCGCATCGGCTGAAAGTAGGCCAGAATGTCAGTCCATGTTGGAGCAGGTTTAGATACAGTCTAAAGCATAGATCTCAAAGTCTGTGCACAGAATTTAGCAAGGGCCTCGCACCTTCTGATGCATCAGGTAGGTGCACAATAGCATAGCCTAACCCTCTGTACTTTGGTCTATATTGATGCGGGACATAGACAGCCAGCTGATGACCAATCCATTAGTGCAATGGATGGCTGGAAGCATTTGTCTTTGCCTTTGCAATACCACAGAAGCAATGCATGGTCAATGTACAGCAATGACACACCTGTGTGAACAGCCAGGAGACCCCCCCCCCCCCCCCCCCATGTTATGTTACATAGTTACATAGTTAGTACGGTCGAAAAAAGACATATGTCCATCACGTTCAACCAGGGAATTAAGGGGTAGGGGTGTGGCGCGATATTGGGGAAGGGATGAGATTTTATATTTCTTCATAAGCATTAATCTTATTTTGTCAATTAGGAACATTCAGCACCCACCCGCTATCAAGGCAGCTGCCTATCATGTCATGCCCTACCTGCACAGGTGTGCTGGCTACTCAAATGATCCAATTAAGGAGGCCATTTAGTCAGCAGCAGCAGAAGTCCTGTGCCTGGACGCTCCAACAGGGGCCAGACACAAGCAGAAGCAGAAGCAGCAGAAGCAGCAGCAGCACCACCTTTTGTTTTTTGGCTGCAGCAGCAGCAAGGCCCACAGGGCTGGCTAGCTGGCTAGCCAGCAAGCAGGTAGCAATGAAAGTAGGAATCTTTCTTTTTAACCCTGTAAGGGGGTGGTGCACTGTACCCGAAGATACTGCCATATCGGGTCAATGCATAGGGCGACGGAAGCAAGCTTCGAAATCGGCCCCCGTTCTCAAAAATCCATTTAATATATGGTCCCCAGATAGGGGACGTATCAGATATTAAACTGATAAGAACAGATACTACACTTGATCTTAGCCAAAAGGCCGAGAAGCGATAACCGTGAAAGGGGCGGGCCCAACAAGGTCCCCTTCATGGGCACTATCACTGCTTGCTGTCAGGGAGGCTGCCAGACAATTTTCCATGCACACTCTGGGCTGGGGGGCAGTCAACCACCAGTACACACAGCAGAACCTAAACCCATACCATTATTGCTAAGCAGCAAGACAGGGGCCCATTGCACTCCCACGGGGCCTTTTTAAATGCAATCCATAACCCGGATTTGCCAGGAACCCTTCTTACTCCTCCTACTTGCATGTGACACTGGGCTTAGGATCTGCATAGGAAACACACACACAAGCACACACCTACCTTTGTTGCCTGCAGATGCCTCCTTGGCTGTCCCCAAACGGTATCAAACCAACACCCACGGGAAGCTGTAAGCATAGAGGACATGCCTGCACCCCATTGGACTTACCTGTGTGGGTTAAATCCGGGTTATTTGACAACCTATGGCGGTGATGGTTCTGCTCAGGCAGAGCAGTGCTGATGCTCCTCATAAAGCTGTCGCTGCTGTGAAGGTTCTAGGTGACATCACAAATCCCTTTGGTTACATACACAACAAAGCTGGGTTGTTGTTGTTTACACTCTGCAAGGCCTGTGGAAGTGAGTGACATCATAGCACTGTAGTTCTGAGGGTTCAAGATGGATGCAACAATCTCCTGTTGCTTCTATGAAGGCCGTAATAGACGACATCACCAAACAGCTCCATAGTCACATACACAGCAAAGGAGAGATGTTGTTTACACCTAGTGATGTCAGTGGTATTGAGTGACATCACAGCACAGTGCTAAGGCTCCTGGGCCTGGACACAGCAGCGGCTGCAATATCTCAACGGAGAATACGTTTATATCTATGTGTGTGTGTGCGCATATATATATATATATATATATATATATATATATATATATATTTCTCCGCCGAAATCACTTTTAAACCCATTTCCACCTTTTTTTCCCTTCTCTTCCTCTTACTTTTTTTTCACGTTTTTTTACGTTTTTCTCCTTTTCGCCTCTTTTCTGGGCGTATTATTCTTCTTTTTCTTCTTTTTTTTCGTCTAATGCATACCCCATCAGTGCAGCAATGCTTATTCAATACCGCCAGCAGATGGAGACACTGGGGGATAATTTTCTAAGGATTTATACTGATTTTTCCTGTCTGAATTTGTCGCACAGAAAGTTGCAGGCCAAATATGTGTGACATTTCTGCGACTTTAGCTTCTAGAGCATTTTTACAACATTATACATAGGTGCTGAATACATAAAAAGCGACTGTTCAGCGACAGACAAGTCGCATCGGCTGAAAGTAGGCCAGAATGTCAGTCCATGTTGGAGCAGGTTTAGATACAGTCTAAAGCATAGATCTCAAAGTCTGTGCACAGAATTTAGCAAGGGCCTCGCACCTTCTGATGCATCAGGTAGGTGCACAATAGCATAGCCTAACCCTCTGTACTTTGGTCTATATTGATGCGGGACATAGACAGCCAGCTGATGACCAATCCATTAGTGCAATGGATGGCTGGAAGCATTTGTCTTTGCCTTTGCAATACCACAGAAGCAATGCATGGTCAATGTACAGCAATGACACACCTGTGTGAACAGCCAGGAGACCCCAACCCCCCCCCCCCCCCCATGTTATGTTACATAGTTACATAGTTAGTACGGTCGAAAAAAGACATATGTCCATCACGTTCAACCAGGGAATTAAGGGGTAGGGGTGTGGCGCGATATTGGGGAAGGGATGAGATTTTATATTTCTTCATAAGCATTAATCTTATTTTGTCAATTAGGAACATTCAGCACCCACCCGCTATCAAGGCAGCTGCCTATCATGTCATGCCCTACCTGCACAGGTGTGCTGGCTACTCAAATGATCCAATTAAGGAGGCCATTTAGTCAGCAGCAGCAGAAGTCCTGTGCCTGGACGCTCCAACAGGGGCCAGACACAAGCAGAAGCAGAAGCAGCAGAAGCAGCAGCAGCACCACCTTTTGTTTTTTGGCTGCAGCAGCAGCAAGGCCCACAGGGCTGGCTAGCTGGCTAGCCAGCAAGCAGGTAGCAATGAAAGTAGGAATCTTTCTTTTTAACCCTGTAAGGGGGTGGTGCACTGTACCCGAAGATACTGCCATATCGGGTCAATGCATAGGGCGACGGAAGCAAGCTTCGAAATCGGCCCCCGTTCTCAAAAATCCATTTAATATATGGTCCCCAGATAGGGGACGTATCAGATATTAAACTGATAAGAACAGATACTACACTTGATCTTAGCCAAAAGGCCGAGAAGCGATAACCGTGAAAGGGGCGGGCCCAACAAGGTCCCCTTCATGGGCACTATCACTGCTTGCTGTCAGGGAGGCTGCCAGACAATTTTCCATGCACACTCTGGTCTGGGGGGCAGTCAACCACCAGTACACACAGCAGAACCTAAACCCATACCATTATTGCTAAGCAGCAAGACAGGGGCCCATTGCACTCCCACGGGGCCTTTTTAAATGCAATCCATAACCCGGATTTGCCAGGAACCCTTCTTACTCCTCCTACTTGCATGTGACACTGGGCTTAGGATCTGCATAGGAAACACACACACAAGCACACACCTACCTTTGTTGCCTGCAGATGCCTCCTTGGCTGTCCCCAAACGGTATCAAACCAACACCCACGGGAAGCTGTAAGCATAGAGGACATGCCTGCACCCCATTGGACTTACCTGTGTGGGTTAAATCCGGGTTATTTGACAACCTATGGCGGTGATGGTTCTGCTCAGGCAGAGCAGTGCTGATGCTCCTCATAAAGCTGTCGCTGCTGTGAAGGTTCTAGGTGACATCACAAATCCCTTTGGTTACATACACAACAAAGCTGGGTTGTTGTTGTTTACACTCTGCAAGGCCTGTGGAAGTGAGTGACATCATAGCACTGTAGTTCTGAGGGTTCAAGATGGATGCAACAATCTCCTGTTGCTTCTATGAAGGCCGTAATAGACGACATCACCAAACAGCTCCATAGTCACATACACAGCAAAGGAGAGATGTTGTTTACACCTAGTGATGTCAGTGGTATTGAGTGACATCACAGCACAGTGCTAAGGCTCCTGGGCCTGGACACAGCAGCGGCTGCAATATCTCAACGGAGAATACGTTTATATCTATGTGTGTGTGTGCGCATATATATATATATATATATATATATATATATATATATATTTCTCCGCCGAAATCACTTTTAAACCCATTTCCACCTTTTTTTCCCTTCTCTTCCTCTTACTTTTTTTTCACGTTTTTTTACGTTTTTCTCCTTTTCGCCTCTTTTCTGGGCGTATTATTCTTCTTTTTCTTCTTTTTTTTCGTCTAATGCATACCCCATCAGTGCAGCAATGCTTATTCAATACCGCCAGCAGATGGAGACACTGGGGGATAATTTTCTAAGGATTTATACTGATTTTTCCTGTCTGAATTTGTCGCACAGAAAGTTGCAGGCCAAATATGTGTGACATTTCTGCGACTTTAGCTTCTAGAGCATTTTTACAACATTATACATAGGTGCTGAATACATAAAAAGCGACTGTTCAGCGACAGACAAGTCGCATCGGCTGAAAGTAGGCCAGAATGTCAGTCCATGTTGGAGCAGGTTTAGATACAGTCTAAAGCATAGATCTCAAAGTCTGTGCACAGAATTTAGCAAGGGCCTCGCACCTTCTGATGCATCAGGTAGGTGCACAATAGCATAGCCTAACCCTCTGTACTTTGGTCTATATTGATGCGGGACATAGACAGCCAGCTGATGACCAATCCATTAGTGCAATGGATGGCTGGAAGCATTTGTCTTTGCCTTTGCAATACCACAGAAGCAATGCATGGTCAATGTACAGCAATGACACACCTGTGTGAACAGCCAGGAGACCCCCCCCCCCCCCCCATGTTATGTTACATAGTTACATAGTTAGTACGGTCGAAAAAAGACATATGTCCATCACGTTCAACCAGGGAATTAAGGGGTAGGGGTGTGGCGCGATATTGGGGAAGGGATGAGATTTTATATTTCTTCATAAGCATTAATCTTATTTTGTCAATTAGGAACATTCAGCACCCACCCGCTATCAAGGCAGCTGCCTATCATGTCATGCCCTACCTGCACAGGTGTGCTGGCTACTCAAATGATCCAATTAAGGAGGCCATTTAGTCAGCAGCAGCAGAAGTCCTGTGCCTGGACGCTCCAACAGGGGCCAGACACAAGCAGAAGCAGAAGCAGCAGAAGCAGCAGCAGCACCACCTTTTGTTTTTTGGCTGCAGCAGCAGCAAGGCCCACAGGGCTGGCTAGCTGGCTAGCCAGCAAGCAGGTAGCAATGAAAGTAGGAATCTTTCTTTTTAACCCTGTAAGGGGGTGGTGCACTGTACCCGAAGATACTGCCATATCGGGTCAATGCATAGGGCGACGGAAGCAAGCTTCGAAATCGGCCCCCGTTCTCAAAAATCCATTTAATATATGGTCCCCAGATAGGGGACGTATCAGATATTAAACTGATAAGAACAGATACTACACTTGATCTTAGCCAAAAGGCCGAGAAGCGATAACCGTGAAAGGGGCGGGCCCAACAAGGTCCCCTTCATGGGCACTATCACTGCTTGCTGTCAGGGAGGCTGCCAGACAATTTTCCATGCACACTCTGGGCTGGGGGGCAGTCAACCACCAGTACACACAGCAGAACCTAAACCCATACCATTATTGCTAAGCAGCAAGACAGGGGCCCATTGCACTCCCACGGGGCCTTTTTAAATGCAATCCATAACCCGGATTTGCCAGGAACCCTTCTTACTCCTCCTACTTGCATGTGACACTGGGCTTAGGATCTGCATAGGAAACACACACACAAGCACACACACACCTACCTTTGTTGCCTGCAGATGCCTCCTTGGCTGTCCCCAAACGGTATCAAACCAACACCCACGGGAAGCTGTAAGCATAGAGGACATGCCTGCACCCCATTGGACTTACCTGTGTGGGTTAAATCCGGGTTATTTGACAACCTATGGCGGTGATGGTTCTGCTCAGGCAGAGCAGTGCTGATGCTCCTCATAAAGCTGTCGCTGCTGTGAAGGTTCTAGGTGACATCACAAATCCCTTTGGTTACATACACAACAAAGCTGGGTTGTTGTTGTTTACACTCTGCAAGGCCTGTGGAAGTGAGTGACATCATAGCACTGTAGTTCTGAGGGTTCAAGATGGATGCAACAATCTCCTGTTGCTTCTATGAAGGCCGTAATAGACGACATCACCAAACAGCTCCATAGTCACATACACAGCAAAGGAGAGATGTTGTTTACACCTAGTGATGTCAGTGGTATTGAGTGACATCACAGCACAGTGCTAAGGCTCCTGGGCCTGGACACAGCAGCGGCTGCAATATCTCAACGGAGAATACGTTTATATCTATGTGTGTGTGTGCGCATATATATATATATATATATATATATATATATATATATATATATATTTCTCCGCCGAAATCACTTTTAAACCCATTTCCACCTTTTTTTCCCTTCTCTTCCTCTTACTTTTTTTTCACGTTTTTTTACGTTTTTCTCCTTTTCGCCTCTTTTCTGGGCGTATTATTCTTCTTTTTCTTCTTTTTTTTCGTCTAATGCATACCCCATCAGTGCAGCAATGCTTATTCAATACCGCCAGCAGATGGAGACACTGGGGGATAATTTTCTAAGGATTTATACTGATTTTTCCTGTCTGAATTTGTCGCACAGAAAGTTGCAGGCCAAATATGTGTGACATTTCTGCGACTTTAGCTTCTAGAGCATTTTTACAACATTATACATAGGTGCTGAATACATAAAAAGCGACTGTTCAGCGACAGACAAGTCGCATCGGCTGAAAGTAGGCCAGAATGTCAGTCCATGTTGGAGCAGGTTTAGATACAGTCTAAAGCATAGATCTCAAAGTCTGTGCACAGAATTTAGCAAGGGCCTCGCACCTTCTGATGCATCAGGTAGGTGCACAATAGCATAGCCTAACCCTCTGTACTTTGGTCTATATTGATGCGGGACATAGACAGCCAGCTGATGACCAATCCATTAGTGCAATGGATGGCTGGAAGCATTTGTCTTTGCCTTTGCAATACCACAGAAGCAATGCATGGTCAATGTACAGCAATGACACACCTGTGTGAACAGCCAGGAGACCCCCCCCCCCCCCCCATGTTATGTTACATAGTTACATAGTTAGTACGGTCGAAAAAAGACATATGTCCATCACGTTCAACCAGGGAATTAAGGGGTAGGGGTGTGGCGCGATATTGGGGAAGGGATGAGATTTTATATTTCTTCATAAGCATTAATCTTATTTTGTCAATTAGGAACATTCAGCACCCACCCGCTATCAAGGCAGCTGCCTATCATGTCATGCCCTACCTGCACAGGTGTGCTGGCTACTCAAATGATCCAATTAAGGAGGCCATTTAGTCAGCAGCAGCAGAAGTCCTGTGCCTGGACGCTCCAACAGGGGCCAGACACAAGCAGAAGCAGAAGCAGCAGAAGCAGCAGCAGCACCACCTTTTGTTTTTTGGCTGCAGCAGCAGCAAGGCCCACAGGGCTGGCTAGCTGGCTAGCCAGCAAGCAGGTAGCAATGAAAGTAGGAATCTTTCTTTTTAACCCTGTAAGGGGGTGGTGCACTGTACCCGAAGATACTGCCATATCGGGTCAATGCATAGGGCGACGGAAGCAAGCTTCGAAATCGGCCCCCGTTCTCAAAAATCCATTTAATATATGGTCCCCAGATAGGGGACGTATCAGATATTAAACTGATAAGAACAGATACTACACTTGATCTTAGCCAAAAGGCCGAGAAGCGATAACCGTGAAAGGGGCGGGCCCAACAAGGTCCCCTTCATGGGCACTATCACTGCTTGCTGTCAGGGAGGCTGCCAGACAATTTTCCATGCACACTCTGGGCTGGGGGGCAGTCAACCACCAGTACACACAGCAGAACCTAAACCCATACCATTATTGCTAAGCAGCAAGACAGGGGCCCATTGCACTCCCACGGGGCCTTTTTAAATGCAATCCATAACCCGGATTTGCCAGGAACCCTTCTTACTCCTCCTACTTGCATGTGACACTGGGCTTAGGATCTGCATAGGAAACACACACACAAGCACACACCTACCTTTGTTGCCTGCAGATGCCTCCTTGGCTGTCCCCAAACGGTATCAAACCAACACCCACGGGAAGCTGTAAGCATAGAGGACATGCCTGCACCCCATTGGACTTACCTGTGTGGGTTAAATCCGGGTTATTTGACAACCTATGGCGGTGATGGTTCTGCTCAGGCAGAGCAGTGCTGATGCTCCTCATAAAGCTGTCGCTGCTGTGAAGGTTCTAGGTGACATCACAAATCCCTTTGGTTACATACACAACAAAGCTGGGTTGTTGTTGTTTACACTCTGCAAGGCCTGTGGAAGTGAGTGACATCATAGCACTGTAGTTCTGAGGGTTCAAGATGGATGCAACAATCTCCTGTTGCTTCTATGAAGGCCGTAATAGACGACATCACCAAACAGCTCCATAGTCACATACACAGCAAAGGAGAGATGTTGTTTACACCTAGTGATGTCAGTGGTATTGAGTGACATCACAGCACAGTGCTAAGGCTCCTGGGCCTGGACACAGCAGCGGCTGCAATATCTCAACGGAGAATACGTTTATATCTATGTGTGTGTGTGCGCATATATATATATATATATATATATATATATATATATATATATATATGTATATATCTCCGCCGAAATCACTTTTAAACCCATTTCCACCTTTTTTTCCCTTCTCTTCCTCTTACTTTTTTTTCACGTTTTTTTACGTTTTTCTCCTTTTCGCCTCTTTTCTGGGCGTATTATTCTTCTTTTTCTTCTTTTTTTTCGTCTAATGCATACCCCATCAGTGCAGCAATGCTTATTCAATACCGCCAGCAGATGGAGACACTGGGGGATAATTTTCTAAGGATTTATACTGATTTTTCCTGTCTGAATTTGTCGCACAGAAAGTTGCAGGCCAAATATGTGTGACATTTCTGCGACTTTAGCTTCTAGAGCATTTTTACAACATTATACATAGGTGCTGAATACATAAAAAGCGACTGTTCAGCGACAGACAAGTCGCATCGGCTGAAAGTAGGCCAGAATGTCAGTCCATGTTGGAGCAGGTTTAGATACAGTCTAAAGCATAGATCTCAAAGTCTGTGCACAGAATTTAGCAAGGGCCTCGCACCTTCTGATGCATCAGGTAGGTGCACAATAGCATAGCCTAACCCTCTGTACTTTGGTCTATATTGATGCGGGACATAGACAGCCAGCTGATGACCAATCCATTAGTGCAATGGATGGCTGGAAGCATTTGTCTTTGCCTTTGCAATACCACAGAAGCAATGCATGGTCAATGTACAGCAATGACACACCTGTGTGAACAGCCAGGAGACCCCCCCCCCCCCCCCCCCCCATGTTATGTTACATAGTTACATAGTTAGTACGGTCGAAAAAAGACATATGTCCATCACGTTCAACCAGGGAATTAAGGGGTAGGGGTGTGGCGCGATATTGGGGAAGGGATGAGATTTTATATTTCTTCATAAGCATTAATCTTATTTTGTCAATTAGGAACATTCAGCACCCACCCGCTATCAAGGCAGCTGCCTATCATGTCATGCCCTACCTGCACAGGTGTGCTGGCTACTCAAATGATCCAATTAAGGAGGCCATTTAGTCAGCAGCAGCAGAAGTCCTGTGCCTGGACGCTCCAACAGGGGCCAGACACAAGCAGAAGCAGAAGCAGCAGAAGCAGCAGCAGCACCACCTTTTGTTTTTTGGCTGCAGCAGCAGCAAGGCCCACAGGGCTGGCTAGCTGGCTAGCCAGCAAGCAGGTAGCAATGAAAGTAGGAATCTTTCTTTTTAACCCTGTAAGGGGGTGGTGCACTGTACCCGAAGATACTGCCATATCGGGTCAATGCATAGGGCGACGGAAGCAAGCTTCGAAATCGGCCCCCGTTCTCAAAAATCCATTTAATATATGGTCCCCAGATAGGGGACGTATCAGATATTAAACTGATAAGAACAGATACTACACTTGATCTTAGCCAAAAGGCCGAGAAGCGATAACCGTGAAAGGGGCGGGCCCAACAAGGTCCCCTTCATGGGCACTATCACTGCTTGCTGTCAGGGAGGCTGCCAGACAATTTTCCATGCACACTCTGGGCTGGGGGGCAGTCAACCACCAGTACACACAGCAGAACCTAAACCCATACCATTATTGCTAAGCAGCAAGACAGGGGCCCATTGCACTCCCACGGGGCCTTTTTAAATGCAATCCATAACCCGGATTTGCCAGGAACCCTTCTTACTCCTCCTACTTGCATGTGACACTGGGCTTAGGATCTGCATAGGAAACACACACACAAGCACACACCTACCTTTGTTGCCTGCAGATGCCTCCTTGGCTGTCCCCAAACGGTATCAAACCAACACCCACGGGAAGCTGTAAGCATAGAGGACATGCCTGCACCCCATTGGACTTACCTGTGTGGGTTAAATCCGGGTTATTTGACAACCTATGGCGGTGATGGTTCTGCTCAGGCAGAGCAGTGCTGATGCTCCTCATAAAGCTGTCGCTGCTCTGAAGGTTCTAGGTGACATCACAAATCCCTTTGGTTACATACACAACAAAGCTGGGTTGTTGTTGTTTACACTCTGCAAGGCCTGTGGAAGTGAGTGACATCATAGCACTGTAGTTCTGAGGGTTCAAGATGGATGCAACAATCTCCTGTTGCTTCTATGAAGGCCGTAATAGACGACATCACCAAACAGCTCCATAGTCACATACACAGCAAAGGAGAGATGTTGTTTACACCTAGTGATGTCAGTGGTATTGAGTGACATCACAGCACAGTGCTAAGGCTCCTGGGCCTGGACACAGCAGCGGCTGCAATATCTCAACGGAGAATACGTTTATATCTATGTGTGTGTGTGCGCATATATATATATATATATATATATATATATATATATATATATATATATTTCTCCGCCGAAATCACTTTTAAACCCATTTCCACCTTTTTTTCCCTTCTCTTCCTCTTACTTTTTTTTCACGTTTTTTTACGTTTTTCTCCTTTTCGCCTCTTTTCTGGGCGTATTATTCTTCTTTTTCTTCTTTTTTTTCGTCTAATGCATACCCCATCAGTGCAGCAATGCTTATTCAATACCGCCAGCAGATGGAGACACTGGGGGATAATTTTCTAAGGATTTATACTGATTTTTCCTGTCTGAATTTGTCGCACAGAAAGTTGCAGGCCAAATATGTGTGACATTTCTGCGACTTTAGCTTCTAGAGCATTTTTACAACATTATACATAGGTGCTGAATACATAAAAAGCGACTGTTCAGCGACAGACAAGTCGCATCGGCTGAAAGTAGGCCAGAATGTCAGTCCATGTTGGAGCAGGTTTAGATACAGTCTAAAGCATAGATCTCAAAGTCTGTGCACAGAATTTAGCAAGGGCCTCGCACCTTCTGATGCATCAGGTAGGTGCACAATAGCATAGCCTAACCCTCTGTACTTTGGTCTATATTGATGCGGGACATAGACAGCCAGCTGATGACCAATCCATTAGTGCAATGGATGGCTGGAAGCATTTGTCTTTGCCTTTGCAATACCACAGAAGCAATGCATGGTCAATGTACAGCAATGACACACCTGTGTGAACAGCCAGGAGACCCCCCCCCCCCCCATGTTATGTTACATAGTTACATAGTTAGTACGGTCGAAAAAAGACATATGTCCATCACGTTCAACCAGGGAATTAAGGGGTAGGGGTGTGGCGCGATATTGGGGAAGGGATGAGATTTTATATTTCTTCATAAGCATTAATCTTATTTTGTCAATTAGGAACATTCAGCACCCACCCGCTATCAAGGCAGCTGCCTATCATGTCATGCCCTACCTGCACAGGTGTGCTGGCTACTCAAATGATCCAATTAAGGAGGCCATTTAGTCAGCAGCAGCAGAAGTCCTGTGCCTGGACGCTCCAACAGGGGCCAGACACAAGCAGAAGCAGAAGCAGCAGAAGCAGCAGCAGCACCACCTTTTGTTTTTTGGCTGCAGCAGCAGCAAGGCCCACAGGGCTGGCTAGCTGGCTAGCCAGCAAGCAGGTAGCAATGAAAGTAGGAATCTTTCTTTTTAACCCTGTAAGGGGGTGGTGCACTGTACCCGAAGATACTGCCATATCGGGTCAATGCATAGGGCGACGGAAGCAAGCTTCGAAATCGGCCCCCGTTCTCAAAAATCCATTTAATATATGGTCCCCAGATAGGGGACGTATCAGATATTAAACTGATAAGAACAGATACTACACTTGATCTTAGCCAAAAGGCCGAGAAGCGATAACCGTGAAAGGGGCGGGCCCAACAAGGTCCCCTTCATGGGCACTATCACTGCTTGCTGTCAGGGAGGCTGCCAGACAATTTTCCATGCACACTCTGGGCTGGGGGGCAGTCAACCACCAGTACACACAGCAGAACCTAAACCCATACCATTATTGCTAAGCAGCAAGACAGGGGCCCATTGCACTCCCACGGGGCCTTTTTAAATGCAATCCATAACCCGGATTTGCCAGGAACCCTTCTTACTCCTCCTACTTGCATGTGACACTGGGCTTAGGATCTGCATAGGAAACACACACACAAGCACACACCTACCTTTGTTGCCTGCAGATGCCTCCTTGGCTGTCCCCAAACGGTATCAAACCAACACCCACGGGAAGCTGTAAGCATAGAGGACATGCCTGCACCCCATTGGACTTACCTGTGTGGGTTAAATCCGGGTTATTTGACAACCTATGGCGGTGATGGTTCTGCTCAGGCAGAGCAGTGCTGATGCTCCTCATAAAGCTGTCGCTGCTGTGAAGGTTCTAGGTGACATCACAAATCCCTTTGGTTACATACACAACAAAGCTGGGTTGTTGTTGTTTACACTCTGCAAGGCCTGTGGAAGTGAGTGACATCATAGCACTGTAGTTCTGAGGGTTCAAGATGGATGCAACAATCTCCTGTTGCTTCTATGAAGGCCGTAATAGACGACATCACCAAACAGCTCCATAGTCACATACACAGCAAAGGAGAGATGTTGTTTACACCTAGTGATGTCAGTGGTATTGAGTGACATCACAGCACAGTGCTAAGGCTCCTGGGCCTGGACACAGCAGCGGCTGCAATATCTCAACGGAGAATACGTTTATATCTATGTGTGTGTGTGCGCATATATATATATATATATATATATATATATATATATATATATATTTCTCCGCCGAAATCACTTTTAAACCCATTTCCACCTTTTTTTCCCTTCTCTTCCTCTTACTTTTTTTTCACGTTTTTTTACGTTTTTCTCCTTTTCGCCTCTTTTCTGGGCGTATTATTCTTCTTTTTCTTCTTTTTTTTCGTCTAATGCATACCCCATCAGTGCAGCAATGCTTATTCAATACCGCCAGCAGATGGAGACACTGGGGGATAATTTTCTAAGGATTTATACTGATTTTTCCTGTCTGAATTTGTCGCACAGAAAGTTGCAGGCCAAATATGTGTGACATTTCTGCGACTTTAGCTTCTAGAGCATTTTTACAACATTATACATAGGTGCTGAATACATAAAAAGCGACTGTTCAGCGACAGACAAGTCGCATCGGCTGAAAGTAGGCCAGAATGTCAGTCCATGTTGGAGCAGGTTTAGATACAGTCTAAAGCATAGATCTCAAAGTCTGTGCACAGAATTTAGCAAGGGCCTCGCACCTTCTGATGCATCAGGTAGGTGCACAATAGCATAGCCTAACCCTCTGTACTTTGGTCTATATTGATGCGGGACATAGACAGCCAGCTGATGACCAATCCATTAGTGCAATGGATGGCTGGAAGCATTTGTCTTTGCCTTTGCAATACCACAGAAGCAATGCATGGTCAATGTACAGCAATGACACACCTGTGTGAACAGCCAGGAGACCCCCCCCCCCCCATGTTATGTTACATAGTTACATAGTTAGTACGGTCGAAAAAAGACATATGTCCATCACGTTCAACCAGGGAATTAAGGGGTAGGGGTGTGGCGCGATATTGGGGAAGGGATGAGATTTTATATTTCTTCATAAGCATTAATCTTATTTTGTCAATTAGGAACATTCAGCACCCACCCGCTATCAAGGCAGCTGCCTATCATGTCATGCCCTACCTGCACAGGTGTGCTGGCTACTCAAATGATCCAATTAAGGAGGCCATTTAGTCAGCAGCAGCAGAAGTCCTGTGCCTGGACGCTCCAACAGGGGCCAGACACAAGCAGAAGCAGAAGCAGCAGAAGCAGCAGCAGCACCACCTTTTGTTTTTTGGCTGCAGCAGCAGCAAGGCCCACAGGGCTGGCTAGCTGGCTAGCCAGCAAGCAGGTAGCAATGAAAGTAGGAATCTTTCTTTTTAACCCTGTAAGGGGGTGGTGCACTGTACCCGAAGATACTGCCATATCGGGTCAATGCATAGGGCGACGGAAGCAAGCTTCGAAATCGGCCCCCGTTCTCAAAAATCCATTTAATATATGGTCCCCAGATAGGGGACGTATCAGATATTAAACTGATAAGAACAGATACTACACTTGATCTTAGCCAAAAGGCCGAGAAGCGATAACCGTGAAAGGGGCGGGCCCAACAAGGTCCCCTTCATGGGCACTATCACTGCTTGCTGTCAGGGAGGCTGCCAGACAATTTTCCATGCACACTCTGGGCTGGGGGGCAGTCAACCACCAGTACACACAGCAGAACCTAAACCCATACCATTATTGCTAAGCAGCAAGACAGGGGCCCATTGCACTCCCACGGGGCCTTTTTAAATGCAATCCATAACCCGGATTTGCCAGGAACCCTTCTTACTCCTCCTACTTGCATGTGACACTGGGCTTAGGATCTGCATAGGAAACACACACACAAGCACACACCTACCTTTGTTGCCTGCAGATGCCTCCTTGGCTGTCCCCAAACGGTATCAAACCAACACCCACGGGAAGCTGTAAGCATAGAGGACATGCCTGCACCCCATTGGACTTACCTGTGTGGGTTAAATCCGGGTTATTTGACAACCTATGGCGGTGATGGTTCTGCTCAGGCAGAGCAGTGCTGATGCTCCTCATAAAGCTGTCGCTGCTGTGAAGGTTCTAGGTGACATCACAAATCCCTTTGGTTACATACACAACAAAGCTGGGTTGTTGTTGTTTACACTCTGCAAGGCCTGTGGAAGTGAGTGACATCATAGCACTGTAGTTCTGAGGGTTCAAGATGGATGCAACAATCTCCTGTTGCTTCTATGAAGGCCGTAATAGACGACATCACCAAACAGCTCCATAGTCACATACACAGCAAAGGAGAGATGTTGTTTACACCTAGTGATGTCAGTGGTATTGAGTGACATCACAGCACAGTGCTAAGGCTCCTGGGCCTGGACACAGCAGCGGCTGCAATATCTCAACGGAGAATACGTTTATATCTATGTGTGTGTGTGCGCATATATATATATATATATATATATATATATATATATATATTTCTCCGCCGAAATCACTTTTAAACCCATTTCCACCTTTTTTTCCCTTCTCTTCCTCTTACTTTTTTTTCACGTTTTTTTACGTTTTTCTCCTTTTCGCCTCTTTTCTGGGCGTATTATTCTTCTTTTTCTTCTTTTTTTTCGTCTAATGCATACCCCATCAGTGCAGCAATGCTTATTCAATACCGCCAGCAGATGGAGACACTGGGGGATAATTTTCTAAGGATTTATACTGATTTTTCCTGTCTGAATTTGTCGCACAGAAAGTTGCAGGCCAAATATGTGTGACATTTCTGCGACTTTAGCTTCTAGAGCATTTTTACAACATTATACATAGGTGCTGAATACATAAAAAGCGACTGTTCAGCGACAGACAAGTCGCATCGGCTGAAAGTAGGCCAGAATGTCAGTCCATGTTGGAGCAGGTTTAGATACAGTCTAAAGCATAGATCTCAAAGTCTGTGCACAGAATTTAGCAAGGGCCTCGCACCTTCTGATGCATCAGGTAGGTGCACAATAGCATAGCCTAACCCTCTGTACTTTGGTCTATATTGATGCGGGACATAGACAGCCAGCTGATGACCAATCCATTAGTGCAATGGATGGCTGGAAGCATTTGTCTTTGCCTTTGCAATACCACAGAAGCAATGCATGGTCAATGTACAGCAATGACACACCTGTGTGAACAGCCAGGAGACCCCCCCCCCCCCCCATGTTATGTTACATAGTTACATAGTTAGTACGGTCGAAAAAAGACATATGTCCATCACGTTCAACCAGGGAATTAAGGGGTAGGGGTGTGGCGCGATATTGGGGAAGGGATGAGATTTTATATTTCTTCATAAGCATTAATCTTATTTTGTCAATTAGGAACATTCAGCACCCACCCGCTATCAAGGCAGCTGCCTATCATGTCATGCCCTACCTGCACAGGTGTGCTGGCTACTCAAATGATCCAATTAAGGAGGCCATTTAGTCAGCAGCAGCAGAAGTCCTGTGCCTGGACGCTCCAACAGGGGCCAGACACAAGCAGAAGCAGAAGCAGCAGAAGCAGCAGCAGCACCACCTTTTGTTTTTTGGCTGCAGCAGCAGCAAGGCCCACAGGGCTGGCTAGCTGGCTAGCCAGCAAGCAGGTAGCAATGAAAGTAGGAATCTTTCTTTTTAACCCTGTAAGGGGGTGGTGCACTGTACCCGAAGATACTGCCATATCGGGTCAATGCATAGGGCGACGGAAGCAAGCTTCGAAATCGGCCCCCGTTCTCAAAAATCCATTTAATATATGGTCCCCAGATAGGGGACGTATCAGATATTAAACTGATAAGAACAGATACTACACTTGATCTTAGCCAAAAGGCCGAGAAGCGATAACCGTGAAAGGGGCGGGCCCAACAAGGTCCCCTTCATGGGCACTATCACTGCTTGCTGTCAGGGAGGCTGCCAGACAATTTTCCATGCACACTCTGGGCTGGGGGGCAGTCAACCACCAGTACACACAGCAGAACCTAAACCCATACCATTATTGCTAAGCAGCAAGACAGGGGCCCATTGCACTCCCACGGGGCCTTTTTAAATGCAATCCATAACCCGGATTTGCCAGGAACCCTTCTTACTCCTCCTACTTGCATGTGACACTGGGCTTAGGATCTGCATAGGAAACACACACACAAGCACACACCTACCTTTGTTGCCTGCAGATGCCTCCTTGGCTGTCCCCAAACGGTATCAAACCAACACCCACGGGAAGCTGTAAGCATAGAGGACATGCCTGCACCCCATTGGACTTACCTGTGTGGGTTAAATCCGGGTTATTTGACAACCTATGGCGGTGATGGTTCTGCTCAGGCAGAGCAGTGCTGATGCTCCTCATAAAGCTGTCGCTGCTGTGAAGGTTCTAGGTGACATCACAAATCCCTTTGGTTACATACACAACAAAGCTGGGTTGTTGTTGTTTACACTCTGCAAGGCCTGTGGAAGTGAGTGACATCATAGCACTGTAGTTCTGAGGGTTCAAGATGGATGCAACAATCTCCTGTTGCTTCTATGAAGGCCGTAATAGACGACATCACCAAACAGCTCCATAGTCACATACACAGCAAAGGAGAGATGTTGTTTACACCTAGTGATGTCAGTGGTATTGAGTGACATCACAGCACAGTGCTAAGGCTCCTGGGCCTGGACACAGCAGCGGCTGCAATATCTCAACGGAGAATACGTTTATATCTATGTGTGTGTGTGCGCATATATATATATATATATATATATATATATATATATATATATATATATTTCTCCGCCGAAATCACTTTTAAACCCATTTCCACCTTTTTTTCCCTTCTCTTCCTCTTACTTTTTTTTCACGTTTTTTTACGTTTTTCTCCTTTTCGCCTCTTTTCTGGGCGTATTATTCTTCTTTTTCTTCTTTTTTTTCGTCTAATGCATACCCCATCAGTGCAGCAATGCTTATTCAATACCGCCAGCAGATGGAGACACTGGGGGATAATTTTCTAAGGATTTATACTGATTTTTCCTGTCTGAATTTGTCGCACAGAAAGTTGCAGGCCAAATATGTGTGACATTTCTGCGACTTTAGCTTCTAGAGCATTTTTACAACATTATACATAGGTGCTGAATACATAAAAAGCGACTGTTCAGCGACAGACAAGTCGCATCGGCTGAAAGTAGGCCAGAATGTCAGTCCATGTTGGAGCAGGTTTAGATACAGTCTAAAGCATAGATCTCAAAGTCTGTGCACAGAATTTAGCAAGGGCCTCGCACCTTCTGATGCATCAGGTAGGTGCACAATAGCATAGCCTAACCCTCTGTACTTTGGTCTATATTGATGCGGGACATAGACAGCCAGCTGATGACCAATCCATTAGTGAAATGGATGGCTGGAAGCATTTGTCTTTGCCTTTGCAATACCACAGAAGCAATGCATGGTCAATGTACAGCAATGACACACCTGTGTGAACAGCCAGGAGACCCCCCCCCCCCCCCCCCCCATGTTATGTTACATAGTTACATAGTTAGTACGGTCGAAAAAAGACATATGTCCATCACGTTCAACCAGGGAATTAAGGGGTAGGGGTGTGGCGCGATATTGGGGAAGGGATGAGATTTTATATTTCTTCATAAGCATTAATCTTATTTTGTCAATTAGGAACATTCAGCACCCACCCGCTATCAAGGCAGCTGCCTATCATGTCATGCCCTACCTGCACAGGTGTGCTGGCTACTCAAATGATCCAATTAAGGAGGCCATTTAGTCAGCAGCAGCAGAAGTCCTGTGCCTGGACGCTCCAACAGGGGCCAGACACAAGCAGAAGCAGAAGCAGCAGAAGCAGCAGCAGCACCACCTTTTGTTTTTTGGCTGCAGCAGCAGCAAGGCCCACAGGGCTGGCTAGCTGGCTAGCCAGCAAGCAGGTAGCAATGAAAGTAGGAATCTTTCTTTTTAACCCTGTAAGGGGGTGGTGCACTGTACCCGAAGATACTGCCATATCGGGTCAATGCATAGGGCGACGGAAGCAAGCTTCGAAATCGGCCCCCGTTCTCAAAAATCCATTTAATATATGGTCCCCAGATAGGGGACGTATCAGATATTAAACTGATAAGAACAGATACTACACTTGATCTTAGCCAAAAGGCCGAGAAGCGATAACCGTGAAAGGGGCGGGCCCAACAAGGTCCCCTTCATGGGCACTATCACTGCTTGCTGTCAGGGAGGCTGCCAGACAATTTTCCATGCACACTCTGGGCTGGGGGGCAGTCAACCACCAGTACACACAGCAGAACCTAAACCCATACCATTATTGCTAAGCAGCAAGACAGGGGCCCATTGCACTCCCACGGGGCCTTTTTAAATGCAATCCATAACCCGGATTTGCCAGGAACCCTTCTTACTCCTCCTACTTGCATGTGACACTGGGCTTAGGATCTGCATAGGAAACACACACACAAGCACACACCTACCTTTGTTGCCTGCAGATGCCTCCTTGGCTGTCCCCAAACGGTATCAAACCAACACCCACGGGAAGCTGTAAGCATAGAGGACATGCCTGCACCCCATTGGACTTACCTGTGTGGGTTAAATCCGGGTTATTTGACAACCTATGGCGGTGATGGTTCTGCTCAGGCAGAGCAGTGCTGATGCTCCTCATAAAGCTGTCGCTGCTGTGAAGGTTCTAGGTGACATCACAAATCCCTTTGGTTACATACACAACAAAGCTGGGTTGTTGTTGTTTACACTCTGCAAGGCCTGTGGAAGTGAGTGACATCATAGCACTGTAGTTCTGAGGGTTCAAGATGGATGCAACAATCTCCTGTTGCTTCTATGAAGGCCGTAATAGACGACATCACCAAACAGCTCCATAGTCACATACACAGCAAAGGAGAGATGTTGTTTACACCTAGTGATGTCAGTGGTATTGAGTGACATCACAGCACAGTGCTAAGGCTCCTGGGCCTGGACACAGCAGCGGCTGCAATATCTCAACGGAGAATACGTTTATATCTATGTGTGTGTGTGCGCATATATATATATATATATATATATATATATATATATATATATATATATATATTTCTCCGCCGAAATCACTTTTAAACCCATTTCCACCTTTTTTTCCCTTCTCTTCCTCTTACTTTTTTTTCACGTTTTTTTACGTTTTTCTCCTTTTCGCCTCTTTTCTGGGCGTATTATTCTTCTTTTTCTTCTTTTTTTTCGTCTAATGCATACCCCATCAGTGCAGCAATGCTTATTCAATACCGCCAGCAGATGGAGACACTGGGGGATAATTTTCTAAGGATTTATACTGATTTTTCCTGTCTGAATTTGTCGCACAGAAAGTTGCAGGCCAAATATGTGTGACATTTCTGCGACTTTAGCTTCTAGAGCATTTTTACAACATTATACATAGGTGCTGAATACATAAAAAGCGACTGTTCAGCGACAGACAAGTCGCATCGGCTGAAAGTAGGCCAGAATGTCAGTCCATGTTGGAGCAGGTTTAGATACAGTCTAAAGCATAGATCTCAAAGTCTGTGCACAGAATTTAGCAAGGGCCTCGCACCTTCTGATGCATCAGGTAGGTGCACAATAGCATAGCCTAACCCTCTGTACTTTGGTCTATATTGATGCGGGACATAGACAGCCAGCTGATGACCAATCCATTAGTGCAATGGATGGCTGGAAGCATTTGTCTTTGCCTTTGCAATACCACAGAAGCAATGCATGGTCAATGTACAGCAATGACACACCTGTGTGAACAGCCAGGAGACCCCCCCCCCCCCCCCCCCATGTTATGTTACATAGTTACATAGTTAGTACGGTCGAAAAAAGACATATGTCCATCACGTTCAACCAGGGAATTAAGGGGTAGGGGTGTGGCGCGATATTGGGGAAGGGATGAGATTTTATATTTCTTCATAAGCATTAATCTTATTTTGTCAATTAGGAACATTCAGCACCCACCCGCTATCAAGGCAGCTGCCTATCATGTCATGCCCTACCTGCACAGGTGTGCTGGCTACTCAAATGATCCAATTAAGGAGGCCATTTAGTCAGCAGCAGCAGAAGTCCTGTGCCTGGACGCTCCAACAGGGGCCAGACACAAGCAGAAGCAGAAGCAGCAGAAGCAGCAGCAGCACCACCTTTTGTTTTTTGGCTGCAGCAGCAGCAAGGCCCACAGGGCTGGCTAGCTGGCTAGCCAGCAAGCAGGTAGCAATGAAAGTAGGAATCTTTCTTTTTAACCCTGTAAGGGGGTGGTGCACTGTACCCGAAGATACTGCCATATCGGGTCAATGCATAGGGCGACGGAAGCAAGCTTCGAAATCGGCCCCCGTTCTCAAAAATCCATTTAATATATGGTCCCCAGATAGGGGACGTATCAGATATTAAACTGATAAGAACAGATTTTTTTTTTTTTTTTAATCTAAAGCCGAGGAACGTGCTTTCGATTCACCCAAAGTGCAAGAAAAAGTGCAAACGTGTTACACTAAAAAAACGTGCACAAAGGATGCGGTCTATCGCAAGCCCTTCTCCGATAGGAGAGAGGCCCCCCAACAAACCTTACCCTTCGCCTCCGGACCAAAAGGTACCTGCGAGGTTCCAGGTTCGATGTCCCTTTTCGCCGAAGCTACTAGGGGACCACAAATGCTCCCGGCATCCCCCTTGGCGTTAGCCAAGGTATCTGCCCGCAGAGCCGATTACGGTAGGTACCCTGCCAAACCAGGAGTACCCGGGGTGTTTGCAGGGAGGTGCGGAACCTAATGGCCACACACACCTCCCCTAGACCGCCAGGAGGGACACCCAGAAGGGCTACCGCATCCTGACCAATCCTGTGAACACACAACACGCAAAAAGTGACACAGTGAGACAAAAAAAGAAATAAATAAGTGAATGTGTGCAGATATACTGCCCGGACATCCGGCCGGATCTATAAAAATTTCTCTGATCCTAGCCAGAAGGCCGGGAATCAAGAGGTGAGTGCCACAAGGTGAAGAGATTATGGTGCCCGTGCTTCAACTCAGTGAGTCTATTCTCCCAGTGAGTTTCGGCACCTCGGGGTCACCACTCCCCGAGGCACAAAAGTACCTCGGCTCTAGACCCTCTCAGCCTCATGGCGAGACCCGGAGGGAACAGGTCACATCGGGGCAGCCGTCGAGCTGATTCCTCAGAACCAGCCACGGAAAGCCCTGGTACACCTGCATCCTCCATGCAGCACCCATCCCCACCAGCATGAAAACTGATAAGAACAGATACTACACTTGATCTTAGCCAAAAGGCCGAGAAGCGATAACCGTGAAAGGGGCGGGCCCAACAAGGTCCCCTTCATGGGCACTATCACTGCTTGCTGTCAGGGAGGCTGCCAGACAATTTTCCATGCACACTCTGGGCTGGGGGGCAGTCAACCACCAGTACACACAGCAGAACCTAAACCCATACCATTATTGCTAAGCAGCAAGACAGGGGCCCATTGCACTCCCACGGGGCCTTTTTAAATGCAATCCATAACCCGGATTTGCCAGGAACCCTTCTTACTCCTCCTACTTGCATGTGACACTGGGCTTAGGATCTGCATAGGAAACACACACACAAGCACACACCTACCTTTGTTGCCTGCAGATGCCTCCTTGGCTGTCCCCAAACGGTATCAAACCAACACCCACGGGAAGCTGTAAGCATAGAGGACATGCCTGCACCCCATTGGACTTACCTGTGTGGGTTAAATCCGGGTTATTTGACAACCTATGGCGGTGATGGTTCTGCTCAGGCAGAGCAGTGCTGATGCTCCTCATAAAGCTGTCGCTGCTGTGAAGGTTCTAGGTGACATCACAAATCCCTTTGGTTACATACACAACAAAGCTGGGTTGTTGTTGTTTACACTCTGCAAGGCCTGTGGAAGTGAGTGACATCATAGCACTGTAGTTCTGAGGGTTCAAGATGGATGCAACAATCTCCTGTTGCTTCTATGAAGGCCGTAATAGACGACATCACCAAACAGCTCCATAGTCACATACACAGCAAAGGAGAGATGTTGTTTACACCTAGTGATGTCAGTGGTATTGAGTGACATCACAGCACAGTGCTAAGGCTCCTGGGCCTGGACACAGCAGCGGCTGCAATATCTCAACGGAGAATACGTTTATATCTATGTGTGTGTGTGCGCATATATATATATATATATATATATATATATATATATATATATATATATTTCTCCGCCGAAATCACTTTTAAACCCATTTCCACCTTTTTTTCCCTTCTCTTCCTCTTACTTTTTTTTCACGTTTTTTTACGTTTTTCTCCTTTTCGCCTCTTTTCTGGGCGTATTATTCTTCTTTTTCTTCTTTTTTTTCGTCTAATGCATACCCCATCAGTGCAGCAATGCTTATTCAATACCGCCAGCAGATGGAGACACTGGGGGATAATTTTCTAAGGATTTATACTGATTTTTCCTGTCTGAATTTGTCGCACAGAAAGTTGCAGGCCAAATATGTGTGACATTTCTGCGACTTTAGCTTCTAGAGCATTTTTACAACATTATACATAGGTGCTGAATACATAAAAAGCGACTGTTCAGCGACAGACAAGTCGCATCGGCTGAAAGTAGGCCAGAATGTCAGTCCATGTTGGAGCAGGTTTAGATACAGTCTAAAGCATAGATCTCAAAGTCTGTGCACAGAATTTAGCAAGGGCCTCGCACCTTCTGATGCATCAGGTAGGTGCACAATAGCATAGCCTAACCCTCTGTACTTTGGTCTATATTGATGCGGGACATAGACAGCCAGCTGATGACCAATCCATTAGTGCAATGGATGGCTGGAAGCATTTGTCTTTGCCTTTGCAATACCACAGAAGCAATGCATGGTCAATGTACAGCAATGACACACCTGTGTGAACAGCCAGGAGACCCCCCCCCCCCCCCCCCCCCATGTTATGTTACATAGTTACATAGTTAGTACGGTCGAAAAAAGACATATGTCCATCACGTTCAACCAGGGAATTAAGGGGTAGGGGTGTGGCGCGATATTGGGGAAGGGATGAGATTTTATATTTCTTCATAAGCATTAATCTTATTTTGTCAATTAGGAACATTCAGCACCCACCCGCTATCAAGGCAGCTGCCTATCATGTCATGCCCTACCTGCACAGGTGTGCTGGCTACTCAAATGATCCAATTAAGGAGGCCATTTAGTCAGCAGCAGCAGAAGTCCTGTGCCTGGACGCTCCAACAGGGGCCAGACACAAGCAGAAGCAGAAGCAGCAGAAGCAGCAGCAGCACCACCTTTTGTTTTTTGGCTGCAGCAGCAGCAAGGCCCACAGGGCTGGCTAGCTGGCTAGCCAGCAAGCAGGTAGCAATGAAAGTAGGAATCTTTCTTTTTAACCCTGTAAGGGGGTGGTGCACTGTACCCGAAGATACTTCCATATCGGGTCAATGCATAGGGCGACGGAAGCAAGCTTCGAAATCGGCCCCCGTTCTCAAAAATCCATTTAATATATGGTCCCCAGATAGGGGACGTATCAGATATTAAACTGATAAGAACAGATTTTTTTACTTTTAGATATAATATTCTTAGACTAAAAGACCTTACGCAGTCCAGATTATACTTAGTCTGCTAAAAGCATATTCCACAGATGTAGATTCCAAAGACTTTTAGCCACTTTGTGACCTAATCTTTTTTTATCCAATAAATAGAAAACATACATCTCACTAAGAGCTAGGCGAACACAATCTTTAGAGGTAATAGTGTCTCTTTTAAAAAGAAGAATATTCCTCGTCTTCCATAGTGCAATTTTAATACAATTTATACTAATCCACAAAACCCGAGACTTTTCCACAGATAAAACATTATAAAATCCATATAAAATAACTTCATGATTTAAAAAATTAAGATCAGAAATGAATTTTAGTAAGGGTCCTATCAAATGCCATATCTCTTGGGCGTAAAAACAGTTCCAAAAAAGGTGTAAAACTGTTTCCTCACTAGGACACCCCATTCTCGGGCACTTTGCACTACGACACAATCCTCTTCTGTGTTGGAATTCTCTGGTAGGCAAACATTGATGTGCTATCTGCCAGGCCAGATCTTTTAAGTCATTAGATAAGAATCCCATATTCACCATCCTCCAAACTCTTAGAGATTTCTCAGTGGAATAATTAGATATTAAGCAAATCTGTTCTATCTTCCTGATTTCAGGAACTAATTTTCGTGCATTACTACAAATTTCTTGACTAAAATTAGCAATGCCATAAATACGAATAATCTTTTCTAAAACCACATAGTGCGCTGGGGGAATAAATAAGATTGGGGACGTTAAAGGTAAGGTTATCCACTTTCTTTTTCTAAAAATGTGACCTGCAGCATATTTTAAAAAATAAGACCAATAACAGTTTCTTTGCAAGCCATTAAAACACATAGAAAAAAAGTGAATATATAAAAACCTTTTTAAATCAGGCACATCCTTACCCCCCAATTTCTTTGTCTTCATCATTACATCTCTCCTGAGTTTATCCATTTTAGACCCCCATAAAAAATGAAAGCAAATCTTGTTTAAAAACTTTAAGGTGCGTTCACTCGGTGGGAAAACCAAGCTTAAATATAGCATGATAGGTAGCAACAAAGCTTTCATTATCAGTACTTTTCCTTCTATTGTTAATTTCCTCATTTTCCAAAAACTTATTTTCTTTTGCACTTTCTCTTTGACGATGGACCAGCTTTCCTCTCCATTATTTTCATTGTCAAAGATGACACCCAAGATTTTGATTTTATCATATTGCACATTCACCTCCGTATTGCCCCAATTCCCTATTGCAAAGCAATCACATTTATTTTTATTTAATTTGAAGCCAGAGCCCTCACAAAAAAATTCTGTCTGTCTGATAGCACGTTTCAGGGATGGTTCATCTGGACATAGAATATTAACATCATCCATGTATGCTATCGTCTTTACGCTCTGTCCTCCACTTCCAGGGATTGGCACTCCTCTAATGAGCTTATCTTTTCTCAAAACATTCAACAGAGGTTCTATTGCACATATGAAAAGAATGGGTGATAGGGGGCACCCCTGTTTCACCCCAGACTGTAAACATACCTCTTGGGATAAAAAACCGTTAATTAAAATACGACTAAAACAGTTTTTATATAAAAGTGCAATTTTTCCAACAATAAAATCAGGAAAATTCATTTTCTTTAAAACCAACCATAAAAAATCATGAGAAACACGGTCATAAGCCTTTTGAAAATCCAAGGATAAAATTGCCAATTTCTGATCACATTGTTTCTGATACCATAAAACATCTTTTACAAGGTTTAGATGATCACTTATTTTCCTTCCAGGTACTCCGCATACTTGGTCACTGTGTATAACCTTAGAAATTACCTGCTTGAGCCTATTTGCTAAAATTTTTGCTAAAACCTTATAGTCTGTATTTAGCAGGGTAATAGGCCTCCAATTTTCTAATTTAGAGATGTCTCCTTTTTTAAAAATCAGAGTAACAACACCATCTCTCCAGGACGCAGGTAAAATCTCAGATTTAAAAGCACAGTTAAAAATACCTAAAAGATCATCTTTTAAAATGGACCAAAAACACAGATAAAATTCAACTGGCAACCCATCCGAACCAGGTGTTTTACCATTTAAAAAACTCTTAAAAGTGCTTAAAAGTTCAGGTAAAAAGATTTCATCACAAAGGCTCTCTTGGTCAGTTTTGTCAAGTTTTGAATCCAAGGTATCTAAAACATCATTAGTAAAGGAAATATCAATATCTTTTTTATTAAAAAGCTCCTGATAAAATACTTGTGCTTCTCGCAACATCTCTTCATTAGTTATCTTCCCTTCTATTACAGATATCATTTCTTTCTTTCCCACCACCTTCTTAAAAAAGAATCTCGAACACTTTTCATCATTCTCCAGACATTGCACCTTGCTGTTAAAAATCATTTCTTTTCCTTTTTGACTAATGGCATTTTTTATTTCATTCTTTGTCTGAGCAATAACATCATCCATCTCAAGCCCGGCTTGCTTTAGTTTATAATATGTTTGGATTTTAGTGTTTAACATTTTAAACCATAACTTTTTCTCCTTAGCCTTTTGGATGCCCACACGGATAAAAAACAGTTTAGTCCACTTTTTAACATCCTCCCACCAATCCAAAATATTTTTATATTGGGATTGACGCAATCTCCATTTGTTATAAGCAGCAATAAAATCATTTTTTGTTTTCATGTCCTCTAATAAAGTAGTGTTGAGCTTCCAAACGCCTCTGCCTTTCTCTAGGCCAGGTAAAGTGACATGTGCATGTAATAACTTATGATCAGAGAAAATATTCGATAAAAGAGAAACCTCAACTAGATTAAAACTTTCCGATAAAAAAATAAAATCAATCCTGGATTTGCAGACATTATTTTCCCATGTGTAACCAGGGTCGTCTGGGTATTTTCTCCTCCAGACATCGGTAAAGTTAAAATCCTCAGTCATACTCTTAATCTGTTTCTCTGTTTTATCCACTCTGACATGCACACTTCCACTCTCACGATGATCACCACTCATACAACAATTAAAATCTCCAGCCATTAAAATAGGTGTTGAACCTGGGATAAAAGCCTGAATATCATTAATCAAGTCGGCTCTCTCATTTTTTTCAGGAGAAGCATAGATGTTAAAAAGCTTAATCTCTGAGCCATTGTACTTAATATTAACTAATAGCGCTCTACCAGGTATAATTTCTAAGAAGGACAAAACTTGTACATCTGAACCTCTAAACAAGATCCCAACACCTGAAGATCTGTTCAGATTGTCACCCGACCAGACCGATGGTCCCAAAGTCCAGCTACGACAAAGGTCCTCATAATTTGGACTATGTTCAATTCCACATTCTTGTAAAAAGAACAGAGAACAGTCCAAGGTCTCTAAAAAACTAAACAAAGCAGCCCTTCTCGTAGGGCTCTTTAGACCTCTCACATTAAGAGAGGAGCACTTTAAGGAAGCTATTCGCTACTGGAGTTTGAGTCCGATATGAAACCCACAGGTGACTCCGGGCTTTCGAACTCTTTGATATTTTTTGGATCGGACGCTGATCTTATAGAAGGCCTCCATGCATGTTGACTGTCCTCACATTCGTCTGAGCTTTTTTTGACAGGCCGTTTAATGCCAAGTTGTGGCTCATCTCCAAGTTCCTTCTTCCGCTTGATCTCCTTCACGCCAACCTCCATGGCTTCACTGCTCACTAGTGACCCTCCACCACCAGAACCCTCCACAGAAGGTCTCCCCTCTGTCTCAGGCACAGCAGAAAGGTCCATAAGCTCCGCCACGACATGAGAAGTTACAGCCGGCTTTTCTGAAGGCGCCTCAGACCGCTGGGGTGCTTTCGCAGGTGGTACTTCAGCTTGCACTACACCCACTCTCCCCGCTACACGGTCAGCCCACGATCTAGCTACACTGGAACGGAGACTGCAATCTTTAAAGGCATGGCCTTCTTCACCACAAATGTTGCAGACGATTTTAGCACAGTCCTTAGAAACATGGCCTTCTTGATTGCACCGACCACAGCGAACTGTAGTGTCCGTGCAAACTTCCATAGTATGTCCGAATTTCTTACATTTCCTACAAAAAGTAGGCATCTCGGGATAAAACAAATAGCCCTTATCCCGACCGATAGAAAAGTTGGAGGGTGGATGACACAACCCTCCAATGCCAGTAGCATCCTCCTTCATTTTCACAAAAAACTTATGTTTCCCCGTCCATAGGTCTTCTGAATTCATCACCTTATGGGAATACTTAACAGAACTGCAGTATTTCCCCAAAAAGAGCTCAATATGGGACACAGTCACAAAGGGATTGTGCATACACACAACTAGAGGAATATCGCCTCCAGTATACAACACTGTGACCGTGATCCCATCAAGCTCAGCAAGGTCTTGATTGCTTTTCAGCTTCTCAAAAAGATTCTGGCATGCATAAGCAGAGTCCAGAGTTAGGATGAAGCTGCCCTTCCGAGGATCTCTGAGACAGACGATGTTCTCTTTCTTCACCCCAAGAAGCTTGTAGAGAGTTTCTTTCACAAAATAAGAAAGTTGGACGAGTTCTTGCTTGTCTTCATCAACATCAAAGCGAAAGGAAAAACGAATCCGCGTTTCACCGGATGTAAGGTAACGGATGCGAACACCCATCTTGTCGATCGCCTTTTCGGTTCCTCGTAGCAGCCCCCCTTGGAAAAGGTAGGACAAACTCCCAGGATCCTCCTGACCAGACACTTGATCTAGCCAAAAGGCCGAGAAGCGATAACCGTGAAAGGGGCGGGCCCAACAAGGTCCCCTTCATGGGCACTATCACTGCTTGCTGTCAGGGAGGCTGCCAGACAATTTTCCATGCACACTCTGGGCTGGGGGGCAGTCAACCACCAGTACACACAGCAGAACCTAAACCCATACCATTATTGCTAAGCAGCAAGACAGGGGCCCATTGCACTCCCACGGGGCCTTTTTAAATGCAATCCATAACCCGGATTTGCCAGGAACCCTTCTTACTCCTCCTACTTGCATGTGACACTGGGCTTAGGATCTGCATAGGAAACACACACACAAGCACACACCTACCTTTGTTGCCTGCAGATGCCTCCTTGGCTGTCCCCAAACGGTATCAAACCAACACCCACGGGAAGCTGTAAGCATAGAGGACATGCCTGCACCCCATTGGACTTACCTGTGTGGGTTAAATCCGGGTTATTTGACAACCTATGGCGGTGATGGTTCTGCTCAGGCAGAGCAGTGCTGATGCTCCTCATAAAGCTGTCGCTGCTGTGAAGGTTCTAGGTGACATCACAAATCCCTTTGGTTACATACACAACAAAGCTGGGTTGTTGTTGTTTACACTCTGCAAGGCCTGTGGAAGTGAGTGACATCATAGCACTGTAGTTCTGAGGGTTCAAGATGGATGCAACAATCTCCTGTTGCTTCTATGAAGGCCGTAATAGACGACATCACCAAACAGCTCCATAGTCACATACACAGCAAAGGAGAGATGTTGTTTACACCTAGTGATGTCAGTGGTATTGAGTGACATCACAGCACAGTGCTAAGGCTCCTGGGCCTGGACACAGCAGCGGCTGCAATATCTCAACGGAGAATACGTTTATATCTATGTGTGTGTGTGCGCATATATATATATATATATATATATATATATATATATATATATATTTCTCCGCCGAAATCACTTTTAAACCCATTTCCACCTTTTTTTCCCTTCTCTTCCTCTTACTTTTTTTTCACGTTTTTTTAAGTTTTTCTCCTTTTCGCCTCTTTTCTGGGCGTATTATTCTTCTTTTTCTTCTTTTTTTTCGTCTAATGCATACCCCATCAGTGCAGCAATGCTTATTCAATACCGCCAGCAGATGGAGACACTGGGGGATAATTTTCTAAGGATTTATACTGATTTTTCCTGTCTGAATTTGTCGCACAGAAAGTTGCAGGCCAAATATGTGTGACATTTCTGCGACTTTAGCTTCTAGAGCATTTTTACAACATTATACATAGGTGCTGAATACATAAAAAGCGACTGTTCAGCGACAGACAAGTCGCATCGGCTGAAAGTAGGCCAGAATGTCAGTCCATGTTGGAGCAGGTTTAGATACAGTCTAAAGCATAGATCTCAAAGTCTGTGCACAGAATTTAGCAAGGGCCTCGCACCTTCTGATGCATCAGGTAGGTGCACAATAGCATAGCCTAACCCTCTGTACTTTGGTCTATATTGATGCGGGACATAGACAGCCAGCTGATGACCAATCCATTAGTGCAATGGATGGCTGGAAGCATTTGTCTTTGCCTTTGCAATACCACAGAAGCAATGCATGGTCAATGTACAGCAATGACACACCTGTGTGAACAGCCAGGAGACCCCCCCCCCCCCCCCCCCCCCCCATGTTATGTTACATAGTTACATAGTTAGTACGGTCGAAAAAAGACATATGTCCATCACGTTCAACCAGGGAATTAAGGGGTAGGGGTGTGGCGCGATATTGGGGAAGGGATGAGATTTTATATTTCTTCATAAGCATTAATCTTATTTTGTCAATTAGGAACATTCAGCACCCACCCGCTATCAAGGCAGCTGCCTATCATGTCATGCCCTACCTGCACAGGTGTGCTGGCTACTCAAATGATCCAATTAAGGAGGCCATTTAGTCAGCAGCAGCAGAAGTCCTGTGCCTGGACGCTCCAACAGGGGCCAGACACAAGCAGAAGCAGAAGCAGCAGAAGCAGCAGCAGCACCACCTTTTGTTTTTTGGCTGCAGCAGCAGCAAGGCCCACAGGGCTGGCTAGCTGGCTAGCCAGCAAGCAGGTAGCAATGAAAGTAGGAATCTTTCTTTTTAACCCTGTAAGGGGGTGGTGCACTGTACCCGAAGATACTGCCATATCGGGTCAATGCATAGGGCGACGGAAGCAAGCTTCGAAATCGGCCCCCGTTCTCAAAAATCCATTTAATATATGGTCCCCAGATAGGGGACGTATCAGATATTAAACTGATAAGAACAGATACTACACTTGATCTTAGCCAAAAGGCCGAGAAGCGATAACCGTGAAAGGGGCGGGCCCAACAAGGTCCCCTTCATGGGCACTATCACTGCTTGCTGTCAGGGAGGCTGCCAGACAATTTTCCATGCACACTCTGGGCTGGGGGGCAGTCAACCACCAGTACACACAGCAGAACCTAAACCCATACCATTATTGCTAAGCAGCAAGACAGGGGCCCATTGCACTCCCACGGGGCCTTTTTAAATGCAATCCATAACCCGGATTTGCCAGGAACCCTTCTTACTCCTCCTACTTGCATGTGACACTGGGCTTAGGATCTGCATAGGAAACACACACACAAGCACACACCTACCTTTGTTGCCTGCAGATGCCTCCTTGGCTGTCCCCAAACGGTATCAAACCAACACCCACGGGAAGCTGTAAGCATAGAGGACATGCCTGCACCCCATTGGACTTACCTGTGTGGGTTAAATCCGGGTTATTTGACAACCTATGGCGGTGATGGTTCTGCTCAGGCAGAGCAGTGCTGATGCTCCTCATAAAGCTGTCGCTGCTGTGAAGGTTCTAGGTGACATCACAAATCCCTTTGGTTACATACACAACAAAGCTGGGTTGTTGTTGTTTACACTCTGCAAGGCCTGTGGAAGTGAGTGACATCATAGCACTGTAGTTCTGAGGGTTCAAGATGGATGCAACAATCTCCTGTTGCTTCTATGAAGGCCGTAATAGACGACATCACCAAACAGCTCCATAGTCACATACACAGCAAAGGAGAGATGTTGTTTACACCTAGTGATGTCAGTGGTATTGAGTGACATCACAGCACAGTGCTAAGGCTCCTGGGCCTGGACACAGCAGCGGCTGCAATATCTCAACGGAGAATACGTTTATATCTATGTGTGTGTGTGCGCATATATATATATATATATATATATATATATATATATATATATATATTTCTCCGCCGAAATCACTTTTAAACCCATTTCCACCTTTTTTTCCCTTCTCTTCCTCTTACTTTTTTTTCACGTTTTTTTACGTTTTTCTCCTTTTCGCCTCTTTTCTGGGCGTATTATTCTTCTTTTTCTTCTTTTTTTTCGTCTAATGCATACCCCATCAGTGCAGCAATGCTTATTCAATACCGCCAGCAGATGGAGACACTGGGGGATAATTTTCTAAGGATTTATACTGATTTTTCCTGTCTGAATTTGTCGCACAGAAAGTTGCAGGCCAAATATGTGTGACATTTCTGCGACTTTAGCTTCTAGAGCATTTTTACAACATTATACATAGGTGCTGAATACATAAAAAGCGACTGTTCAGCGACAGACAAGTCGCATCGGCTGAAAGTAGGCCAGAATGTCAGTCCATGTTGGAGCAGGTTTAGATACAGTCTAAAGCATAGATCTCAAAGTCTGTGCACAGAATTTAGCAAGGGCCTCGCACCTTCTGATGCATCAGGTAGGTGCACAATAGCATAGCCTAACCCTCTGTACTTTGGTCTATATTGATGCGGGACATAGACAGCCAGCTGATGACCAATCCATTAGTGCAATGGATGGCTGGAAGCATTTGTCTTTGCCTTTGCAATACCACAGAAGCAATGCATGGTCAATGTACAGCAATGACACACCTGTGTGAACAGCCAGGAGACCCCCCCCCCCCCCCCCATGTTATGTTACATAGTTACATAGTTAGTACGGTCGAAAAAAGACATATGTCCATCACGTTCAACCAGGGAATTAAGGGGTAGGGGTGTGGCGCGATATTGGGGAAGGGATGAGATTTTATATTTCTTCATAAGCATTAATCTTATTTTGTCAATTAGGAACATTCAGCACCCACCCGCTATCAAGGCAGCTGCCTATCATGTCATGCCCTACCTGCACAGGTGTGCTGGCTACTCAAATGATCCAATTAAGGAGGCCATTTAGTCAGCAGCAGCAGAAGTCCTGTGCCTGGACGCTCCAACAGGGGCCAGACACAAGCAGAAGCAGAAGCAGCAGAAGCAGCAGCAGCACCACCTTTTGTTTTTTGGCTGCAGCAGCAGCAAGGCCCACAGGGCTGGCTAGCTGGCTAGCCAGCAAGCAGGTAGCAATGAAAGTAGGAATCTTTCTTTTTAACCCTGTAAGGGGGTGGTGCACTGTACCCGAAGATACTGCCATATCGGGTCAATGCATAGGGCGACGGAAGCAAGCTTCGAAATCGGCCCCCGTTCTCAAAAATCCATTTAATATATGGTCCCCAGATAGGGGACGTATCAGATATTAAACTGATAAGAACAGATACTACACTTGATCTTAGCCAAAAGGCCGAGAAGCGATAACCGTGAAAGGGGCGGGCCCAACAAGGTCCCCTTCATGGGCACTATCACTGCTTGCTGTCAGGGAGGCTGCCAGACAATTTTCCATGCACACTCTGGGCTGGGGGGGCAGTCAACCACCAGTACACACAGCAGAACCTAAACCCATACCATTATTGCTAAGCAGCAAGACAGGGGCCCATTGCACTCCCACGGGGCCTTTTTAAATGCAATCCATAACCCGGATTTGCCAGGAACCCTTCTTACTCCTCCTACTTGCATGTGACACTGGGCTTAGGATCTGCATAGGAAACACACACACAAGCACACACCTACCTTTGTTGCCTGCAGATGCCTCCTTGGCTGTCCCCAAACGGTATCAAACCAACACCCACGGGAAGCTGTAAGCATAGAGGGACATGCCTGCACCCCATTGGACTTACCTGTGTGGGTTAAATCCGGGTTATTTGACAACCTATGGCGGTGATGGTTCTGCTCAGGCAGAGCAGTGCTGATGCTCCTCATAAAGCTGTCGCTGCTGTGAAGGTTCTAGGTGACATCACAAATCCCTTTGGTTACATACACAACAAAGCTGGGTTGTTGTTGTTTACACTCTGCAAGGCCTGTGGAAGTGAGTGACATCATAGCACTGTAGTTCTGAGGGTTCAAGATGGATGCAACAATCTCCTGTTGCTTCTATGAAGGCCGTAATAGACGACATCACCAAACAGCTCCATAGTCACATACACAGCAAAGGAGAGATGTTGTTTACACCTAGTGATGTCAGTGGTATTGAGTGACATCACAGCACAGTGCTAAGGCTCCTGGGCCTGGACACAGCAGCGGCTGCAATATCTCAACGGAGAATACGTTTATATCTATGTGTGTGTGTGCGCATATATATATATATATATATATATATATATATATATATATTTCTCCGCCGAAATCACTTTTAAACCCATTTCCACCTTTTTTTCCCTTCTCTTCCTCTTACTTTTTTTTCACGTTTTTTTACGTTTTTCTCCTTTTCGCCTCTTTTCTGGGCGTATTATTCTTCTTTTTCTTCTTTTTTTTCGTCTAATGCATACCCCATCAGTGCAGCAATGCTTATTCAATACCGCCAGCAGATGGAGACACTGGGGGATAATTTTCTAAGGATTTATACTGATTTTTCCTGTCTGAATTTGTCGCACAGAAAGTTGCAGGCCAAATATGTGTGACATTTCTGCGACTTTAGCTTCTAGAGCATTTTTACAACATTATACATAGGTGCTGAATACATAAAAAGCGACTGTTCAGCGACAGACAAGTCGCATCGGCTGAAAGTAGGCCAGAATGTCAGTCCATGTTGGAGCAGGTTTAGATACAGTCTAAAGCATAGATCTCAAAGTCTGTGCACAGAATTTAGCAAGGGCCTCGCACCTTCTGATGCATCAGGTAGGTGCACAATAGCATAGCCTAACCCTCTGTACTTTGGTCTATATTGATGCGGGACATAGACAGCCAGCTGATGACCAATCCATTAGTGCAATGGATGGCTGGAAGCATTTGTCTTTGCCTTTGCAATACCACAGAAGCAATGCATGGTCAATGTACAGCAATGACACACCTGTGTGAACAGCCAGGAGACCCCCCCCCCCCCCCCCCCCATGTTATGTTACATAGTTACATAGTTAGTACGGTCGAAAAAAGACATATGTCCATCACGTTCAACCAGGGAATTAAGGGGTAGGGGTGTGGCGCGATATTGGGGAAGGGATGAGATTTTATATTTCTTCATAAGCATTAATCTTATTTTGTCAATTAGGAACATTCAGCACCCACCCGCTATCAAGGCAGCTGCCTATCATGTCATGCCCTACCTGCACAGGTGTGCTGGCTACTCAAATGATCCAATTAAGGAGGCCATTTAGTCAGCAGCAGCAGAAGTCCTGTGCCTGGACGCTCCAACAGGGGCCAGACACAAGCAGAAGCAGAAGCAGCAGAAGCAGCAGCAGCACCACCTTTTGTTTTTTGGCTGCAGCAGCAGCAAGGCCCACAGGGCTGGCTAGCTGGCTAGCCAGCAAGCAGGTAGCAATGAAAGTAGGAATCTTTCTTTTTAACCCTGTAAGGGGGTGGTGCACTGTACCCGAAGATACTGCCATATCGGGTCAATGCATAGGGCGACGGAAGCAAGCTTCGAAATCGGCCCCCGTTCTCAAAAATCCATTTAATATATGGTCCCCAGATAGGGGACGTATCAGATATTAAACTGATAAGAACAGATACTACACTTGATCTTAGCCAAAAGGCCGAGAAGCGATAACCGTGAAAGGGGCGGGCCCAACAAGGTCCCCTTCATGGGCACTATCACTGCTTGCTGTCAGGGAGGCTGCCAGACAATTTTCCATGCACACTCTGGGCTGGGGGGCAGTCAACCACCAGTACACACAGCAGAACCTAAACCCATACCATTATTGCTAAGCAGCAAGACAGGGGCCCATTGCACTCCCACGGGGCCTTTTTAAATGCAATCCATAACCCGGATTTGCCAGGAACCCTTCTTACTCCTCCTACTTGCATGTGACACTGGGCTTAGGATCTGCATAGGAAACACACACACAAGCACACACCTACCTTTGTTGCCTGCAGATGCCTCCTTGGCTGTCCCCAAACGGTATCAAACCAACACCCACGGGAAGCTGTAAGCATAGAGGACATGCCTGCACCCCATTGGACTTACCTGTGTGGGTTAAATCCGGGTTATTTGACAACCTATGGCGGTGATGGTTCTGCTCAGGCAGAGCAGTGCTGATGCTCCTCATAAAGCTGTCGCTGCTGTGAAGGTTCTAGGTGACATCACAAATCCCTTTGGTTACATACACAACAAAGCTGGGTTGTTGTTGTTTACACTCTGCAAGGCCTGTGGAAGTGAGTGACATCATAGCACTGTAGTTCTGAGGGTTCAAGATGGATGCAACAATCTCCTGTTGCTTCTATGAAGGCCGTAATAGACGACATCACCAAACAGCTCCATAGTCACATACACAGCAAAGGAGAGATGTTGTTTACACCTAGTGATGTCAGTGGTATTGAGTGACATCACAGCACAGTGCTAAGGCTCCTGGGCCTGGACACAGCAGCGGCTGCAATATCTCAACGGAGAATACGTTTATATATATGTGTGTGTGTGCGCATATATATATATATATATATATATATATATATATATATTTCTCCGCCGAAATCACTTTTAAACCCATTTCCACCTTTTTTTCCCTTCTCTTCCTCTTACTTTTTTTTCACGTTTTTTTACGTTTTTCTCCTTTTCGCCTCTTTTCTGGGCGTATTATTCTTCTTTTTCTTCTTTTTTTCGTCTAATGCATACCCCATCAGTGCAGCAATGCTTATTCAATACCGCCAGCAGATGGAGACACTGGGGGATAATTTTCTAAGGATTTATACTGATTTTTCCTGTCTGAATTTGTCGCACAGAAAGTTGCAGGCCAAATATGTGTGACATTTCTGCGACTTTAGCTTCTAGAGCATTTTTACAACATTATACATAGGTGCTGAATACATAAAAAGCGACTGTTCAGCGACAGACAAGTCGCATCGGCTGAAAGTAGGCCAGAATGTCAGTCCATGTTGGAGCAGGTTTAGATACAGTCTAAAGCATAGATCTCAAAGTCTGTGCACAGAATTTAGCAAGGGCCTCGCACCTTCTGATGCATCAGGTAGGTGCACAATAGCATAGCCTAACCCTCTGTACTTTGGTCTATATTGATGCGGGACATAGACAGCCAGCTGATGACCAATCCATTAGTGCAATGGATGGCTGGAAGCATTTGTCTTTGCCTTTGCAATACCACAGAAGCAATGCATGGTCAATGTACAGCAATGACACACCTGTGTGAACAGCCAGGAGACCCCCCCCCCCCCCCCCCCATGTTATGTTACATAGTTACATAGTTAGTACGGTCGAAAAAAGACATATGTCCATCACGTTCAACCAGGGAATTAAGGGGTAGGGGTGTGGCGCGATATTGGGGAAGGGATGAGATTTTATATTTCTTCATAAGCATTAATCTTATTTTGTCAATTAGGAACATTCAGCACCCACCCGCTATCAAGGCAGCTGCCTATCATGTCATGCCCTACCTGCACAGGTGTGCTGGCTACTCAAATGATCCAATTAAGGAGGCCATTTAGTCAGCAGCAGCAGAAGTCCTGTGCCTGGACGCTCCAACAGGGGCCAGACACAAGCAGAAGCAGAAGCAGCAGAAGCAGCAGCAGCACCACCTTTTGTTTTTTGGCTGCAGCAGCAGCAGCAAGGCCCACAGGGCTGGCTAGCTGGCTAGCCAGCAAGCAGGTAGCAATGAAAGTAGGAATCTTTCTTTTTAACCCTGTAAGGGGGTGGTGCACTGTACCCGAAGATACTGCCATATCGGGTCAATGCATAGGGCGACGGAAGCAAGCTTCGAAATCGGCCCCCGTTCTCAAAAATCCATTTAATATATGGTCCCCAGATAGGGGACGTATCAGATATTAAACTGATAAGAACAGATACTACACTTGATCTTAGCCAAAAGGCCGAGAAGCGATAACCGTGAAAGGGGCGGGCCCAACAAGGTCCCCTTCATGGGCACTATCACTGCTTGCTGTCAGGGAGGCTGCCAGACAATTTTCCATGCACACTCTGGGCTGGGGGGCAGTCAACCACCAGTACACACAGCAGAACCTAAACCCATACCATTATTGCTAAGCAGCAAGACAGGGGCCCATTGCACTCCCACGGGGCCTTTTTAAATGCAATCCATAACCCGGATTTGCCAGGAACCCTTCTTACTCCTCCTACTTGCATGTGACACTGGGCTTAGGATCTGCATAGGAAACACACACACAAGCACACACCTACCTTTGTTGCCTGCAGATGCCTCCTTGGCTGTCCCCAAACGGTATCAAACCAACACCCACGGGAAGCTGTAAGCATAGAGGACATGCCTGCACCCCATTGGACTTACCTGTGTGGGTTAAATCCGGGTTATTTGACAACCTATGGCGGTGATGGTTCTGCTCAGGCAGAGCAGTGCTGATGCTCCTCATAAAGCTGTCGCTGCTGTGAAGGTTCTAGGTGACATCACAAATCCCTTTGGTTACATACACAACAAAGCTGGGTTGTTGTTGTTTACACTCTGCAAGGCCTGTGGAAGTGAGTGACATCATAGCACTGTAGTTCTGAGGGTTCAAGATGGATGCAACAATCTCCTGTTGCTTCTATGAAGGCCGTAATAGACGACATCACCAAACAGCTCCATAGTCACATACACAGCAAAGGAGAGATGTTGTTTACACCTAGTGATGTCAGTGGTATTGAGTGACATCACAGCACAGTGCTAAGGCTCCTGGGCCTGGACACAGCAGCGGCTGCAATATCTCAACGGAGAATACGTTTATATCTATGTGTGTGTGTGCGCATATATATATATATATATATATATATATATATATATATATATATATTTCTCCGCCGAAATCACTTTTAAACCCATTTCCACCTTTTTTTCCCTTCTCTTCCTCTTACTTTTTTTTCACGTTTTTTTACGTTTTTCTCCTTTTCGCCTCTTTTCTGGGCGTATTATTCTTCTTTTTCTTCTTTTTTTTCGTCTAATGCATACCCCATCAGTGCAGCAATGCTTATTCAATACCGCCAGCAGATGGAGACACTGGGGGATAATTTTCTAAGGATTTATACTGATTTTTCCTGTCTGAATTTGTCGCACAGAAAGTTGCAGGCCAAATATGTGTGACATTTCTGCGACTTTAGCTTCTAGAGCATTTTTACAACATTATACATAGGTGCTGAATACATAAAAAGCGACTGTTCAGCGACAGACAAGTCGCATCGGCTGAAAGTAGGCCAGAATGTCAGTCCATGTTGGAGCAGGTTTAGATACAGTCTAAAGCATAGATCTCAAAGTCTGTGCACAGAATTTAGCAAGGGCCTCGCACCTTCTGATGCATCAGGTAGGTGCACAATAGCATAGCCTAACCCTCTGTACTTTGGTCTATATTGATGCGGGACATAGACAGCCAGCTGATGACCAATCCATTAGTGCAATGGATGGCTGGAAGCATTTGTCTTTGCCTTTGCAATACCACAGAAGCAATGCATGGTCAATGTACAGCAATGACACACCTGTGTGAACAGCCAGGAGACCCCCCCCCCCCATGTTATGTTACATAGTTACATAGTTAGTACGGTCGAAAAAAGACATATGTCCATCACGTTCAACCAGGGAATTAAGGGGTAGGGGTGTGGCGCGATATTGGGGAAGGGATGAGATTTTATATTTCTTCATAAGCATTAATCTTATTTTGTCAATTAGGAACATTCAGCACCCACCCGCTATCAAGGCAGCTGCCTATCATGTCATGCCCTACCTGCACAGGTGTGCTGGCTACTCAAATGATCCAATTAAGGAGGCCATTTAGTCAGCAGCAGCAGAAGTCCTGTGCCTGGACGCTCCAACAGGGGCCAGACACAAGCAGAAGCAGAAGCAGCAGAAGCAGCAGCAGCACCACCTTTTGTTTTTTGGCTGCAGCAGCAGCAAGGCCCACAGGGCTGGCTAGCTGGCTAGCCAGCAAGCAGGTAGCAATGAAAGTAGGAATCTTTCTTTTTAACCCTGTAAGGGGGTGGTGCACTGTACCCGAAGATACTGCCATATCGGGTCAATGCATAGGGCGACGGAAGCAAGCTTCGAAATCGGCCCCCGTTCTCAAAAATCCATTTAATATATGGTCCCCAGATAGGGGACGTATCAGATATTAAACTGATAAGAACAGATACTACACTTGATCTTAGCCAAAAGGCCGAGAAGCGATAACCGTGAAAGGGGCGGGCCCAACAAGGTCCCCTTCATGGGCACTATCACTGCTTGCTGTCAGGGAGGCTGCCAGACAATTTTCCATGCACACTCTGGGCTGGGGGGCAGTCAACCACCAGTACACACAGCAGAACCTAAACCCATACCATTATTGCTAAGCAGCAAGACAGGGGCCCATTGCACTCCCACGGGGCCTTTTTAAATGCAATCCATAACCCGGATTTGCCAGGAACCCTTCTTACTCCTCCTACTTGCATGTGACACTGGGCTTAGGATCTGCATAGGAAACACACACACAAGCACACACCTACCTTTGTTGCCTGCAGATGCCTCCTTGGCTGTCCCCAAACGGTATCAAACCAACACCCACGGGAAGCTGTAAGCATAGAGGACATGCCTGCACCCCATTGGACTTACCTGTGTGGGTTAAATCCGGGTTATTTGACAACCTATGGCGGTGATGGTTCTGCTCAGGCAGAGCAGTGCTGATGCTCCTCATAAAGCTGTCGCTGCTGTGAAGGTTCTAGGTGACATCACAAATCCCTTTGGTTACATACACAACAAAGCTGGGTTGTTGTTGTTTACACTCTGCAAGGCCTGTGGAAGTGAGTGACATCATAGCACTGTAGTTCTGAGGGTTCAAGATGGATGCAACAATCTCCTGTTGCTTCTATGAAGGCCGTAATAGACGACATCACCAAACAGCTCCATAGTCACATACACAGCAAAGGAGAGATGTTGTTTACACCTAGTGATGTCAGTGGTATTGAGTGACATCACAGCACAGTGCTAAGGCTCCTGGGCCTGGACACAGCAGCGGCTGCAATATCTCAACGGAGAATACGTTTATATCTATGTGTGTGTGTGCGCATATATATATATATATATATATATATATATATATATATATATATATATTTCTCCGCCGAAATCACTTTTAAACCCATTTCCACCTTTTTTTCCCTTCTCTTCCTCTTACTTTTTTTTCACGTTTTTTTACGTTTTTCTCCTTTTCGCCTCTTTTCTGGGCGTATTATTCTTCTTTTTCTTCTTTTTTTTCGTCTAATGCATACCCCATCAGTGCAGCAATGCTTATTCAATACCGCCAGCAGATGGAGACACTGGGGGATAATTTTCTAAGGATTTATACTGATTTTTCCTGTCTGAATTTGTCGCACAGAAAGTTGTAGGCCAAATATGTGTGACATTTCTGCGACTTTAGCTTCTAGAGCATTTTTACAACATTATACATAGGTGCTGAATACATAAAAAGCGACTGTTCAGCGACAGACAAGTCGCATCGGCTGAAAGTAGGCCAGAATGTCAGTCCATGTTGGAGCAGGTTTAGATACAGTCTAAAGCATAGATCTCAAAGTCTGTGCACAGAATTTAGCAAGGGCCTCGCACCTTCTGATGCATCAGGTAGGTGCACAATAGCATAGCCTAACCCTCTGTACTTTGGTCTATATTGATGCGGGACATAGACAGCCAGCTGATGACCAATCCATTAGTGCAATGGATGGCTGGAAGCATTTGTCTTTGCCTTTGCAATACCACAGAAGCAATGCATGGTCAATGTACAGCAATGACACACCTGTGTGAACAGCCAGGAGACCCCCCCCCCCCCCCCATGTTATGTTACATAGTTACATAGTTAGTACGGTCGAAAAAAGACATATGTCCATCACGTTCAACCAGGGAATTAAGGGGTAGGGGTGTGGCGCGATATTGGGGAAGGGATGAGATTTTATATTTCTTCATAAGCATTAATCTTATTTTGTCAATTAGGAACATTCAGCACCCACCCGCTATCAAGGCAGCTGCCTATCATGTCATGCCCTACCTGCACAGGTGTGCTGGCTACTCAAATGATCCAATTAAGGAGGCCATTTAGTCAGCAGCAGCAGAAGTCCTGTGCCTGGACGCTCCAACAGGGGCCAGACACAAGCAGAAGCAGAAGCAGCAGAAGCAGCAGCAGCAGCACCACCTTTTGTTTTTTGGCTGCAGCAGCAGCAAGGCCCACAGGGCTGGCTAGCTGGCTAGCCAGCAAGCAGGTAGCAATGAAAGTAGGAATCTTTCTTTTTAACCCTGTAAGGGGGTGGTGCACTGTACCCGAAGATACTGCCATATCGGGTCAATGCATAGGGCGACGGAAGCAAGCTTCGAAATCGGCCCCCGTTCTCAAAAATCCATTTAATATATGGTCCCCAGATAGGGGACGTATCAGATATTAAACTGATAAGAACAGATACTACACTTGATCTTAGCCAAAAGGCCGAGAAGCGATAACCGTGAAAGGGGCGGGCCCAACAAGGTCCCCTTCATGGGCACTATCACTGCTTGCTGTCAGGGAGGCTGCCAGACAATTTTCCATGCACACTCTGGGCTGGGGGGCAGTCAACCACCAGTACACACAGCAGAACCTAAACCCATACCATTATTGCTAAGCAGCAAGACAGGGGCCCATTGCACTCCCACGGGGCCTTTTTAAATGCAATCCATAACCCGGATTTGCCAGGAACCCTTCTTACTCCTCCTACTTGCATGTGACACTGGGCTTAGGATCTGCATAGGAAACACACACACAAGCACACACCTACCTTTGTTGCCTGCAGATGCCTCCTTGGCTGTCCCCAAACGGTATCAAACCAACACCCACGGGAAGCTGTAAGCATAGAGGACATGCCTGCACCCCATTGGACTTACCTGTGTGGGTTAAATCCGGGTTATTTGACAACCTATGGCGGTGATGGTTCTGCTCAGGCAGAGCAGTGCTGATGCTCCTCATAAAGCTGTCGCTGCTGTGAAGGTTCTAGGTGACATCACAAATCCCTTTGGTTACATACACAACAAAGCTGGGTTGTTGTTGTTTACACTCTGCAAGGCCTGTGGAAGTGAGTGACATCATAGCACTGTAGTTCTGAGGGTTCAAGATGGATGCAACAATCTCCTGTTGCTTCTATGAAGGCCGTAATAGACGACATCACCAAACAGCTCCATAGTCACATACACAGCAAAGGAGAGATGTTGTTTACACCTAGTGATGTCAGTGGTATTGAGTGACATCACAGCACAGTGCTAAGGCTCCTGGGCCTGGACACAGCAGCGGCTGCAATATCTCAACGGAGAATACGTTTATATCTATGTGTGTGTGTGCGCATATATATATATATATATATATATATATATATATATATATATATATATATATTTCTCCGCCGAAATCACTTTTAAACCCATTTCCACCTTTTTTTCCCTTCTCTTCCTCTTACTTTTTTTTCACGTTTTTTTACGTTTTTCTCCTTTTCGCCTCTTTTCTGGGCGTATTATTCTTCTTTTTCTTCTTTTTTTTCGTCTAATGCATACCCCATCAGTGCAGCAATGCTTATTCAATACCGCCAGCAGATGGAGACACTGGGGGATAATTTTCTAAGGATTTATACTGATTTTTCCTGTCTGAATTTGTCGCACAGAAAGTTGCAGGCCAAATATGTGTGACATTTCTGCGACTTTAGCTTCTAGAGCATTTTTACAACATTATACATAGGTGCTGAATACATAAAAAGCGACTGTTCAGCGACAGACAAGTCGCATCGGCTGAAAGTAGGCCAGAATGTCAGTCCATGTTGGAGCAGGTTTAGATACAGTCTAAAGCATAGATCTCAAAGTCTGTGCACAGAATTTAGCAAGGGCCTCGCACCTTCTGATGCATCAGGTAGGTGCACAATAGCATAGCCTAACCCTCTGTACTTTGGTCTATATTGATGCGGGACATAGACAGCCAGCTGATGACCAATCCATTAGTGCAATGGATGGCTGGAAGCATTTGTCTTTGCCTTTGCAATACCACAGAAGCAATGCATGGTCAATGTACAGCAATGACACACCTGTGTGAACAGCCAGGAGACCCCCCCCCCCCCCCCCCCCCCATGTTATGTTACATAGTTACATAGTTAGTACGGTCGAAAAAAGACATATGTCCATCACGTTCAACCAGGGAATTAAGGGGTAGGGGTGTGGCGCGATATTGGGGAAGGGATGAGATTTTATATTTCTTCATAAGCATTAATCTTATTTTGTCAATTAGGAACATTCAGCACCCACCCGCTATCAAGGCAGCTGCCTATCATGTCATGCCCTACCTGCACAGGTGTGCTGGCTACTCAAATGATCCAATTAAGGAGGCCATTTAGTCAGCAGCAGCAGAAGTCCTGTGCCTGGACGCTCCAACAGGGGCCAGACACAAGCAGAAGCAGAAGCAGCAGAAGCAGCAGCAGCACCACCTTTTGTTTTTTGGCTGCAGCAGCAGCAAGGCCCACAGGGCTGGCTAGCTGGCTAGCCAGCAAGCAGGTAGCAATGAAAGTAGGAATCTTTCTTTTTAACCCTGTAAGGGGGTGGTGCACTGTACCCGAAGATACTGCCATATCGGGTCAATGCATAGGGCGACGGAAGCAAGCTTCGAAATCGGCCCCCGTTCTCAAAAATCCATTTAATATATGGTCCCCAGATAGGGGACGTATCAGATATTAAACTGATAAGAACAGATACTACACTTGATCTTAGCCAAAAGGCCGAGAAGCGATAACCGTGAAAGGGGCGGGCCCAACAAGGTCCCCTTCATGGGCACTATCACTGCTTGCTGTCAGGGAGGCTGCCAGACAATTTTCCATGCACACTCTGGGCTGGGGGGCAGTCAACCACCAGTACACACAGCAGAACCTAAACCCATACCATTATTGCTAAGCAGCAAGACAGGGGCCCATTGCACTCCCACGGGGCCTTTTTAAATGCAATCCATAACCCGGATTTGCCAGGAACCCTTCTTACTCCTCCTACTTGCATGTGACACTGGGCTTAGGATCTGCATAGGAAACACACACACAAGCACACACCTACCTTTGTTGCCTGCAGATGCCTCCTTGGCTGTCCCCAAACGGTATCAAACCAACACCCACGGGAAGCTGTAAGCATAGAGGACATGCCTGCACCCCATTGGACTTACCTGTGTGGGTTAAATCCGGGTTATTTGACAACCTATGGCGGTGATGGTTCTGCTCAGGCAGAGCAGTGCTGATGCTCCTCATAAAGCTGTCGCTGCTGTGAAGGTTCTAGGTGACATCACAAATCCCTTTGGTTACATACACAACAAAGCTGGGTTGTTGTTGTTTACACTCTGCAAGGCCTGTGGAAGTGAGTGACATCATAGCACTGTAGTTCTGAGGGTTCAAGATGGATGCAACAATCTCCTGTTGCTTCTATGAAGGCCGTAATAGACGACATCACCAAACAGCTCCATAGTCACATACACAGCAAAGGAGAGATGTTGTTTACACCTAGTGATGTCAGTGGTATTGAGTGACATCACAGCACAGTGCTAAGGCTCCTGGGCCTGGACACAGCAGCGGCTGCAATATCTCAACGGAGAATACGTTTATATCTATGTGTGTGTGTGCGCATATATATATATATATATATATATATATATATATATTTCTCCGCCGAAATCACTTTTAAACCCATTTCCACCTTTTTTTCCCTTCTCTTCCTCTTACTTTTTTTTCACGTTTTTTTAAGTTTTTCTCCTTTTCGCCTCTTTTCTGGGCGTATTATTCTTCTTTTTCTTCTTTTTTTTCGTCTAATGCATACCCCATCAGTGCAGCAATGCTTATTCAATACCGCCAGCAGATGGAGACACTGGGGGATAATTTTCTAAGGATTTATACTGATTTTTCCTGTCTGAATTTGTCGCACAGAAAGTTGCAGGCCAAATATGTGTGACATTTCTGCGACTTTAGCTTCTAGAGCATTTTTACAACATTATACATAGGTGCTGAATACATAAAAAGCGACTGTTCAGCGACAGACAAGTCGCATCGGCTGAAAGTAGGCCAGAATGTCAGTCCATGTTGGAGCAGGTTTAGATACAGTCTAAAGCATAGATCTCAAAGTCTGTGCACAGAATTTAGCAAGGGCCTCGCACCTTCTGATGCATCAGGTAGGTGCACAATAGCATAGCCTAACCCTCTGTACTTTGGTCTATATTGATGCGGGACATAGACAGCCAGCTGATGACCAATCCATTAGTGCAATGGATGGCTGGAAGCATTTGTCTTTGCCTTTGCAATACCACAGAAGCAATGCATGGTCAATGTACAGCAATGACACACCTGTGTGAACAGCCAGGAGACCCCCCCCCCCCCCCCCCCCCCATGTTATGTTACATAGTTACATAGTTAGTACGGTCGAAAAAAGACATATGTCCATCACGTTCAACCAGGGAATTAAGGGGTAGGGGTGTGGCGCGATATTGGGGAAGGGATGAGATTTTATATTTCTTCATAAGCATTAATCTTATTTTGTCAATTAGGAACATTCAGCACCCACCCGCTATCAAGGCAGCTGCCTATCATGTCATGCCCTACCTGCACAGGTGTGCTGGCTACTCAAATGATCCAATTAAGGAGGCCATTTAGTCAGCAGCAGCAGAAGTCCTGTGCCTGGACGCTCCAACAGGGGCCAGACACAAGCAGAAGCAGAAGCAGCAGAAGCAGCAGCAGCACCACCTTTTGTTTTTTGGCTGCAGCAGCAGCAAGGCCCACAGGGCTGGCTAGCTGGCTAGCCAGCAAGCAGGTAGCAATGAAAGTAGGAATCTTTCTTTTTAACCCTGTAAGGGGGTGGTGCACTGTACCCGAAGATACTGCCATATCGGGTCAATGCATAGGGCGACGGAAGCAAGCTTCGAAATCGGCCCCCGTTCTCAAAAATCCATTTAATATATGGTCCCCAGATAGGGGACGTATCAGATATTAAACTGATAAGAACAGATACTACACTTGATCTTAGCCAAAAGGCCGAGAAGCGATAACCGTGAAAGGGGCGGGCCCAACAAGGTCCCCTTCATGGGCACTATCACTGCTTGCTGTCAGGGAGGCTGCCAGACAATTTTCCATGCACACTCTGGGCTGGGGGGCAGTCAACCACCAGTACACACAGCAGAACCTAAACCCATACCATTATTGCTAAGCAGCAAGACAGGGGCCCATTGCACTCCCACGGGGCCTTTTTAAATGCAATCCATAACCCGGATTTGCCAGGAACCCTTCTTACTCCTCCTACTTGCATGTGACACTGGGCTTAGGATCTGCATAGGAAACACACACACAAGCACACACCTACCTTTGTTGCCTGCAGATGCCTCCTTGGCTGTCCCCAAACGGTATCAAACCAACACCCACGGGAAGCTGTAAGCATAGAGGACATGCCTGCACCCCATTGGACTTACCTGTGTGGGTTAAATCCGGGTTATTTGACAACCTATGGCGGTGATGGTTCTGCTCAGGCAGAGCAGTGCTGATGCTCCTCATAAAGCTGTCGCTGCTGTGAAGGTTCTAGGTGACATCACAAATCCCTTTGGTTACATACACAACAAAGCTGGGTTGTTGTTGTTTACACTCTGCAAGGCCTGTGGAAGTGAGTGACATCATAGCACTGTAGTTCTGAGGGTTCAAGATGGATGCAACAATCTCCTGTTGCTTCTATGAAGGCCGTAATAGACGACATCACCAAACAGCTCCATAGTCACATACACAGCAAAGGAGAGATGTTGTTTACACCTAGTGATGTCAGTGGTATTGAGTGACATCACAGCACAGTGCTAAGGCTCCTGGGCCTGGACACAGCAGCGGCTGCAATATCTCAACGGAGAATACGTTTATATCTATGTGTGTGTGTGCGCATATATATATATATATATATATATATATATATATATATATATATATATATTTCTCCGCCGAAATCACTTTTAAACCCATTTCCACCTTTTTTTCCCTTCTCTTCCTCTTACTTTTTTTTCACGTTTTTTTACGTTTTTCTCCTTTTCGCCTCTTTTCTGGGCGTATTATTCTTCTTTTTCTTCTTTTTTTTCGTCTAATGCATACCCCATCAGTGCAGCAATGCTTATTCAATACCGCCAGCAGATGGAGACACTGGGGGATAATTTTCTAAGGATTTATACTGATTTTTCCTGTCTGAATTTGTCGCACAGAAAGTTGCAGGCCAAATATGTGTGACATTTCTGCGACTTTAGCTTCTAGAGCATTTTTACAACATTATACATAGGTGCTGAATACATAAAAAGCGACTGTTCAGCGACAGACAAGTCGCATCGGCTGAAAGTAGGCCAGAATGTCAGTCCATGTTGGAGCAGGTTTAGATACAGTCTAAAGCATAGATCTCAAAGTCTGTGCACAGAATTTAGCAAGGGCCTCGCACCTTCTGATGCATCAGGTAGGTGCACAATAGCATAGCCTAACCCTCTGTACTTTGGTCTATATTGATGCGGGACATAGACAGCCAGCTGATGACCAATCCATTAGTGCAATGGATGGCTGGAAGCATTTGTCTTTGCCTTTGCAATACCACAGAAGCAATGCATGGTCAATGTACAGCAATGACACACCTGTGTGAACAGCCAGGAGACCCCCCCCCCCCCCCCCCCATGTTATGTTACATAGTTACATAGTTAGTACGGTCGAAAAAAGACATATGTCCATCACGTTCAACCAGGGAATTAAGGGGTAGGGGTGTGGCGCGATATTGGGGAAGGGATGAGATTTTATATTTCTTCATAAGCATTAATCTTATTTTGTCAATTAGGAACATTCAGCACCCACCCGCTATCAAGGCAGCTGCCTATCATGTCATGCCCTACCTGCACAGGTGTGCTGGCTACTCAAATGATCCAATTAAGGAGGCCATTTAGTCAGCAGCAGCAGAAGTCCTGTGCCTGGACGCTCCAACAGGGGCCAGACACAAGCAGAAGCAGAAGCAGCAGAAGCAGCAGCAGCACCACCTTTTGTTTTTTGGCTGCAGCAGCAGCAAGGCCCACAGGGCTGGCTAGCTGGCTAGCCAGCAAGCAGGTAGCAATGAAAGTAGGAATCTTTCTTTTTAACCCTGTAAGGGGGTGGTGCACTGTACCCGAAGATACTGCCATATCGGGTCAATGCATAGGGCGACGGAAGCAAGCTTCGAAATCGGCCCCCGTTCTCAAAAATCCATTTAATATATGGTCCCCAGATAGGGGACGTATCAGATATTAAACTGATAAGAACAGATACTACACTTGATCTTAGCCAAAAGGCCGAGAAGCGATAACCGTGAAAGGGGCGGGCCCAACAAGGTCCCCTTCATGGGCACTATCACTGCTTGCTGTCAGGGAGGCTGCCAGACAATTTTCCATGCACACTCTGGGCTGGGGGGCAGTCAACCACCAGTACACACAGCAGAACCTAAACCCATACCATTATTGCTAAGCAGCAAGACAGGGGCCCATTGCACTCCCACGGGGCCTTTTTAAATGCAATCCATAACCCGGATTTGCCAGGAACCCTTCTTACTCCTCCTACTTGCATGTGACACTGGGCTTAGGATCTGCATAGGAAACACACACACAAGCACACACCTACCTTTGTTGCCTGCAGATGCCTCCTTGGCTGTCCCCAAACGGTATCAAACCAACACCCACGGGAAGCTGTAAGCATAGAGGACATGCCTGCACCCCATTGGACTTACCTGTGTGGGTTAAATCCGGGTTATTTGACAACCTATGGCGGTGATGGTTCTGCTCAGGCAGAGCAGTGCTGATGCTCCTCATAAAGCTGTCGCTGCTGTGAAGGTTCTAGGTGACATCACAAATCCCTTTGGTTACATACACAACAAAGCTGGGTTGTTGTTGTTTACACTCTGCAAGGCCTGTGGAAGTGAGTGACATCATAGCACTGTAGTTCTGAGGGTTCAAGATGGATGCAACAATCTCCTGTTGCTTCTATGAAGGCCGTAATAGACGACATCACCAAACAGCTCCATAGTCACATACACAGCAAAGGAGAGATGTTGTTTACACCTAGTGATGTCAGTGGTATTGAGTGACATCACAGCACAGTGCTAAGGCTCCTGGGCCTGGACACAGCAGCGGCTGCAATATCTCAACGGAGAATACGTTTATATCTATGTGTGTGTGTGCGCATATATATATATATATATATATATATATATATATATATATATATATTTCTCCGCCGAAATCACTTTTAAACCCATTTCCACCTTTTTTTCCCTTCTCTTCCTCTTACTTTTTTTTCACGTTTTTTTACGTTTTTCTCCTTTTCGCCTCTTTTCTGGGCGTATTATTCTTCTTTTTCTTCTTTTTTTTCGTCTAATGCATACCCCATCAGTGCAGCAATGCTTATTCAATACCGCCAGCAGATGGAGACACTGGGGGATAATTTTCTAAGGATTTATACTGATTTTTCCTGTCTGAATTTGTCGCACAGAAAGTTGCAGGCCAAATATGTGTGACATTTCTGCGACTTTAGCTTCTAGAGCATTTTTACAACATTATACATAGGTGCTGAATACATAAAAAGCGACTGTTCAGCGACAGACAAGTCGCATCGGCTGAAAGTAGGCCAGAATGTCAGTCCATGTTGGAGCAGGTTTAGATACAGTCTAAAGCATAGATCTCAAAGTCTGTGCACAGAATTTAGCAAGGGCCTCGCACCTTCTGATGCATCAGGTAGGTGCACAATAGCATAGCCTAACCCTCTGTACTTTGGTCTATATTGATGCGGGACATAGACAGCCAGCTGATGACCAATCCATTAGTGCAATGGATGGCTGGAAGCATTTGTCTTTGCCTTTGCAATACCACAGAAGCAATGCATGGTCAATGTACAGCAATGACACACCTGTGTGAACAGCCAGGAGACCCCCCCCCCCCCCCCCCATGTTATGTTACATAGTTACATAGTTAGTACGGTCGAAAAAAGACATATGTCCATCACGTTCAACCAGGGAATTAAGGGGTAGGGGTGTGGCGCGATATTGGGGAAGGGATGAGATTTTATATTTCTTCATAAGCATTAATCTTATTTTGTCAATTAGGAACATTCAGCACCCACCCGCTATCAAGGCAGCTGCCTATCATGTCATGCCCTACCTGCACAGGTGTGCTGGCTACTCAAATGATCCAATTAAGGAGGCCATTTAGTCAGCAGCAGCAGAAGTCCTGTGCCTGGACGCTCCAACAGGGGCCAGACACAAGCAGAAGCAGAAGCAGCAGAAGCAGCAGCAGCACCACCTTTTGTTTTTTGGCTGCAGCAGCAGCAAGGCCCACAGGGCTGGCTAGCTGGCTAGCCAGCAAGCAGGTAGCAATGAAAGTAGGAATCTTTCTTTTTAACCCTGTAAGGGGGTGGTGCACTGTACCCGAAGATACTGCCATATCGGGTCAATGCATAGGGCGACGGAAGCAAGCTTCGAAATCGGCCCCCGTTCTCAAAAATCCATTTAATATATGGTCCCCAGATAGGGGACGTATCAGATATTAAACTGATAAGAACAGATACTACACTTGATCTTAGCCAAAAGGCCGAGAAGCGATAACCGTGAAAGGGGCGGGCCCAACAAGGTCCCCTTCATGGGCACTATCACTGCTTGCTGTCAGGGAGGCTGCCAGACAATTTTCCATGCACACTCTGGGCTGGGGGGCAGTCAACCACCAGTACACACAGCAGAACCTAAACCCATACCATTATTGCTAAGCAGCAAGACAGGGGCCCATTGCACTCCCACGGGGCCTTTTTAAATGCAATCCATAACCCGGATTTGCCAGGAACCCTTCTTACTCCTCCTACTTGCATGTGACACTGGGCTTAGGATCTGCATAGGAAACACACACACAAGCACACACCTACCTTTGTTGCCTGCAGATGCCTCCTTGGCTGTCCCCAAACGGTATCAAACCAACACCCACGGGAAGCTGTAAGCATAGAGGACATGCCTGCACCCCATTGGACTTACCTGTGTGGGTTAAATCCGGGTTATTTGACAACCTATGGCGGTGATGGTTCTGCTCAGGCAGAGCAGTGCTGATGCTCCTCATAAAGCTGTCGCTGCTGTGAAGGTTCTAGGTGACATCACAAATCCCTTTGGTTACATACACAACAAAGCTGGGTTGTTGTTGTTTACACTCTGCAAGGCCTGTGGAAGTGAGTGACATCATAGCACTGTAGTTCTGAGGGTTCAAGATGGATGCAACAATCTCCTGTTGCTTCTATGAAGGCCGTAATAGACGACATCACCAAACAGCTCCATAGTCACATACACAGCAAAGGAGAGATGTTGTTTACACCTAGTGATGTCAGTGGTATTGAGTGACATCACAGCACAGTGCTAAGGCTCCTGGGCCTGGACACAGCAGCGGCTGCAATATCTCAACGGAGAATACGTTTATATCTATGTGTGTGTGTGCGCATATATATATATATATATATATATATATATATATATATATATATTCTCCGCCGAAATCACTTTTAAACCCATTTCCACCTTTTTTTCCCTTCTCTTCCTCTTACTTTTTTTTCACGTTTTTTTACGTTTTTCTCCTTTTCGCCTCTTTTCTGGGCGTATTATTCTTCTTTTTCTTCTTTTTTTTCGTCTAATGCATACCCCATCAGTGCAGCAATGCTTAGCTTATTCAATACCGCCAGCAGATGGAGACACTGGGGGATAATTTTCTAAGGATTTATACTGATTTTTCCTGTCTGAATTTGTCGCACAGAAAGTTGCAGGCCAAATATGTGTGACATTTCTGCGACTTTAGCTTCTAGAGCATTTTTACAACATTATACATAGGTGCTGAATACATAAAAAGCGACTGTTCAGCGACAGACAAGTCGCATCGGCTGAAAGTAGGCCAGAATGTCAGTCCATGTTGGAGCAGGTTTAGATACAGTCTAAAGCATAGATCTCAAAGTCTGTGCACAGAATTTAGCAAGGGCCTCGCACCTTCTGATGCATCAGGTAGGTGCACAATAGCATAGCCTAACCCTCTGTACTTTGGTCTATATTGATGCGGGACATAGACAGCCAGCTGATGACCAATCCATTAGTGCAATGGATGGCTGGAAGCATTTGTCTTTGCCTTTGCAATACCACAGAAGCAATGCATGGTCAATGTACAGCAATGACACACCTGTGTGAACAGCCAGGAGACCCCCCCCCCCCCCCCCCCCATGTTATGTTACATAGTTACATAGTTAGTACGGTCGAAAAAAGACATATGTCCATCACGTTCAACCAGGGAATTAAGGGGTAGGGGTGTGGCGCGATATTGGGGAAGGGATGAGATTTTATATTTCTTCATAAGCATTAATCTTATTTTGTCAATTAGGAACATTCAGCACCCACCCGCTATCAAGGCAGCTGCCTATCATGTCATGCCCTACCTGCACAGGTGTGCTGGCTACTCAAATGATCCAATTAAGGAGGCCATTTAGTCAGCAGCAGCAGAAGTCCTGTGCCTGGACGCTCCAACAGGGGCCAGACACAAGCAGAAGCAGAAGCAGCAGAAGCAGCAGCAGCACCACCTTTTGTTTTTTGGCTGCAGCAGCAGCAAGGCCCACAGGGCTGGCTAGCTGGCTAGCCAGCAAGCAGGTAGCAATGAAAGTAGGAATCTTTCTTTTTAACCCTGTAAGGGGGTGGTGCACTGTACCCGAAGATACTGCCATATCGGGTCAATGCATAGGGCGACGGAAGCAAGCTTCGAAATCGGCCCCCGTTCTCAAAAATCCATTTAATATATGGTCCCCAGATAGGGGACGTATCAGATATTAAACTGATAAGAACAGATACTACACTTGATCTTAGCCAAAAGGCCGAGAAGCGATAACCGTGAAAGGGGCGGGCCCAACAAGGTCCCCTTCATGGGCACTATCACTGCTTGCTGTCAGGGAGGCTGCCAGACAATTTTCCATGCACACTCTGGGCTGGGGGGCAGTCAACCACCAGTACACACAGCAGAACCTAAACCCATACCATTATTGCTAAGCAGCAAGACAGGGGCCCATTGCACTCCCACGGGGCCTTTTTAAATGCAATCCATAACCCGGATTTGCCAGGAACCCTTCTTACTCCTCCTACTTGCATGTGACACTGGGCTTAGGATCTGCATAGGAAACACACACACAAGCACACACCTACCTTTGTTGCCTGCAGATGCCTCCTTGGCTGTCCCCAAACGGTATCAAACCAACACCCACGGGAAGCTGTAAGCATAGAGGACATGCCTGCACCCCATTGGACTTACCTGTGTGGGTTAAATCCGGGTTATTTGACAACCTATGGCGGTGATGGTTCTGCTCAGGCAGAGCAGTGCTGATGCTCCTCATAAAGCTGTCGCTGCTGTGAAGGTTCTAGGTGACATCACAAATCCCTTTGGTTACATACACAACAAAGCTGGGTTGTTGTTGTTTACACTCTGCAAGGCCTGTGGAAGTGAGTGACATCATAGCACTGTAGTTCTGAGGGTTCAAGATGGATGCAACAATCTCCTGTTGCTTCTATGAAGGCCGTAATAGACGACATCACCAAACAGCTCCATAGTCACATACACAGCAAAGGAGAGATGTTGTTTACACCTAGTGATGTCAGTGGTATTGAGTGACATCACAGCACAGTGCTAAGGCTCCTGGGCCTGGACACAGCAGCGGCTGCAATATCTCAACGGAGAATACGTTTATATCTATGTGTGTGTGTGCGCATATATATATATATATATATATATATATATATATATATATATATATATTTCTCCGCCGAAATCACTTTTAAACCCATTTCCACCTTTTTTTCCCTTCTCTTCCTCTTACTTTTTTTTCACGTTTTTTTACGTTTTTCTCCTTTTCGCCTCTTTTCTGGGCGTATTATTCTTCTTTTTCTTCTTTTTTTTCGTCTAATGCATACCCCATCAGTGCAGCAATGCTTATTCAATACCGCCAGCAGATGGAGACACTGGGGGATAATTTTCTAAGGATTTATACTGATTTTTCCTGTCTGAATTTGTCGCACAGAAAGTTGCAGGCCAAATATGTGTGACATTTCTGCGACTTTAGCTTCTAGAGCATTTTTACAACATTATACATAGGTGCTGAATACATAAAAAGCGACTGTTCAGCGACAGACAAGTCGCATCGGCTGAAAGTAGGCCAGAATGTCAGTCCATGTTGGAGCAGGTTTAGATACAGTCTAAAGCATAGATCTCAAAGTCTGTGCACAGAATTTAGCAAGGGCCTCGCACCTTCTGATGCATCAGGTAGGTGCACAATAGCATAGCCTAACCCTCTGTACTTTGGTCTATATTGATGCGGGACATAGACAGCCAGCTGATGACCAATCCATTAGTGCAATGGATGGCTGGAAGCATTTGTCTTTGCCTTTGCAATACCACAGAAGCAATGCATGGTCAATGTACAGCAATGACACACCTGTGTGAACAGCCAGGAGACCCCCCCCCCATGTTATGTTACATAGTTACATAGTTAGTACGGTCGAAAAAAGACATATGTCCATCACGTTCAACCAGGGAATTAAGGGGTAGGGGTGTGGCGCGATATTGGGGAAGGGATGAGATTTTATATTTCTTCATAAGCATTAATCTTATTTTGTCAATTAGGAACATTCAGCACCCACCCGCTATCAAGGCAGCTGCCTATCATGTCATGCCCTACCTGCACAGGTGTGCTGGCTACTCAAATGATCCAATTAAGGAGGCCATTTAGTCAGCAGCAGCAGAAGTCCTGTGCCTGGACGCTCCAACAGGGGCCAGACACAAGCAGAAGCAGAAGCAGCAGAAGCAGCAGCAGCACCACCTTTTGTTTTTTGGCTGCAGCAGCAGCAAGGCCCACAGGGCTGGCTAGCTGGCTAGCCAGCAAGCAGGTAGCAATGAAAGTAGGAATCTTTCTTTTTAACCCTGTAAGGGGGTGGTGCACTGTACCCGAAGATACTGCCATATCGGGTCAATGCATAGGGCGACGGAAGCAAGCTTCGAAATCGGCCCCCGTTCTCAAAAATCCATTTAATATATGGTCCCCAGATAGGGGACGTATCAGATATTAAACTGATAAGAACAGATACTACACTTGATCTTAGCCAAAAGGCCGAGAAGCGATAACCGTGAAAGGGGCGGGCCCAACAAGGTCCCCTTCATGGGCACTATCACTGCTTGCTGTCAGGGAGGCTGCCAGACAATTTTCCATGCACACTCTGGGCTGGGGGGCAGTCAACCACCAGTACACACAGCAGAACCTAAACCCATACCATTATTGCTAAGCAGCAAGACAGGGGCCCATTGCACTCCCACGGGGCCTTTTTAAATGCAATCCATAACCCGGATTTGCCAGGAACCCTTCTTACTCCTCCTACTTGCATGTGACACTGGGCTTAGGATCTGCATAGGAAACACACACACAAGCACACACCTACCTTTGTTGCCTGCAGATGCCTCCTTGGCTGTCCCCAAACGGTATCAAACCAACACCCACGGGAAGCTGTAAGCATAGAGGACATGCCTGCACCCCATTGGACTTACCTGTGTGGGTTAAATCCGGGTTATTTGACAACCTATGGCGGTGATGGTTCTGCTCAGGCAGAGCAGTGCTGATGCTCCTCATAAAGCTGTCGCTGCTGTGAAGGTTCTAGGTGACATCACAAATCCCTTTGGTTACATACACAACAAAGCTGGGTTGTTGTTGTTTACACTCTGCAAGGCCTGTGGAAGTGAGTGACATCATAGCACTGTAGTTCTGAGGGTTCAAGATGGATGCAACAATCTCCTGTTGCTTCTATGAAGGCCGTAATAGACGACATCACCAAACAGCTCCATAGTCACATACACAGCAAAGGAGAGATGTTGTTTACACCTAGTGATGTCAGTGGTATTGAGTGACATCACAGCACAGTGCTAAGGCTCCTGGGCCTGGACACAGCAGCGGCTGCAATATCTCAACGGAGAATACGTTTATATCTATGTGTGTGTGTGCGCATATATATATATATATATATATATATATATATATATATATATATATATTTCTCCGCCGAAATCACTTTTAAACCCATTTCCACCTTTTTTTCCCTTCTCTTCCTCTTACTTTTTTTTCACGTTTTTTTACGTTTTTCTCCTTTTCGCCTCTTTTCTGGGCGTATTATTCTTCTTTTTCTTCTTTTTTTTCGTCTAATGCATACCCCATCAGTGCAGCAATGCTTATTCAATACCGCCAGCAGATGGAGACACTGGGGGATAATTTTCTAAGGATTTATACTGATTTTTCCTGTCTGAATTTGTCGCACAGAAAGTTGCAGGCCAAATATGTGTGACATTTCTGCGACTTTAGCTTCTAGAGCATTTTTACAACATTATACATAGGTGCTGAATACATAAAAAGCGACTGTTCAGCGACAGACAAGTCGCATCGGCTGAAAGTAGGCCAGAATGTCAGTCCATGTTGGAGCAGGTTTAGATACAGTCTAAAGCATAGATCTCAAAGTCTGTGCACAGAATTTAGCAAGGGCCTCGCACCTTCTGATGCATCAGGTAGGTGCACAATAGCATAGCCTAACCCTCTGTACTTTGGTCTATATTGATGCGGGACATAGACAGCCAGCTGATGACCAATCCATTAGTGCAATGGATGGCTGGAAGCATTTGTCTTTGCCTTTGCAATACCACAGAAGCAATGCATGGTCAATGTACAGCAATGACACACCTGTGTGAACAGCCAGGAGACCCCCCCCCCCCCCCCCCATGTTATGTTACATAGTTACATAGTTAGTACGGTCGAAAAAAGACATATGTCCATCACGTTCAACCAGGGAATTAAGGGGTAGGGGTGTGGCGCGATATTGGGGAAGGGATGAGATTTTATATTTCTTCATAAGCATTAATCTTATTTTGTCAATTAGGAACATTCAGCACCCACCCGCTATCAAGGCAGCTGCCTATCATGTCATGCCCTACCTGCACAGGTGTGCTGGCTACTCAAATGATCCAATTAAGGAGGCCATTTAGTCAGCAGCAGCAGAAGTCCTGTGCCTGGACGCTCCAACAGGGGCCAGACACAAGCAGAAGCAGAAGCAGCAGAAGCAGCAGCAGCACCACCTTTTGTTTTTTGGCTGCAGCAGCAGCAAGGCCCACAGGGCTGGCTAGCTGGCTAGCCAGCAAGCAGGTAGCAATGAAAGTAGGAATCTTTCTTTTTAACCCTGTAAGGGGGTGGTGCACTGTACCCGAAGATACTGCCATATCGGGTCAATGCATAGGGCGACGGAAGCAAGCTTCGAAATCGGCCCCCGTTCTCAAAAATCCATTTAATATATGGTCCCCAGATAGGGGACGTATCAGATATTAAACTGATAAGAACAGATACTACACTTGATCTTAGCCAAAAGGCCGAGAAGCGATAACCGTGAAAGGGGCGGGCCCAACAAGGTCCCCTTCATGGGCACTATCACTGCTTGCTGTCAGGGAGGCTGCCAGACAATTTTCCATGCACACTCTGGGCTGGGGGGCAGTCAACCACCAGTACACACAGCAGAACCTAAACCCATACCATTATTGCTAAGCAGCAAGACAGGGGCCCATTGCACTCCCACGGGGCCTTTTTAAATGCAATCCATAACCCGGATTTGCCAGGAACCCTTCTTACTCCTCCTACTTGCATGTGACACTGGGCTTAGGATCTGCATAGGAAACACACACACAAGCACACACCTACCTTTGTTGCCTGCAGATGCCTCCTTGGCTGTCCCCAAACGGTATCAAACCAACACCCACGGGAAGCTGTAAGCATAGAGGACATGCCTGCACCCCATTAGACTTACCTGTGTGGGTTAAATCCGGGTTATTTGACAACCTATGGCGGTGATGGTTCTGCTCAGGCAGAGCAGTGCTGATGCTCCTCATAAAGCTGTCGCTGCTGTGAAGGTTCTAGGTGACATCACAAATCCCTTTGGTTACATACACAACAAAGCTGGGTTGTTGTTGTTTACACTCTGCAAGGCCTGTGGAAGTGAGTGACATCATAGCACTGTAGTTCTGAGGGTTCAAGATGGATGCAACAATCTCCTGTTGCTTCTATGAAGGCCGTAATAGACGACATCACCAAACAGCTCCATAGTCACATACACAGCAAAGGAGAGATGTTGTTTACACCTAGTGATGTCAGTGGTATTGAGTGACATCACAGCACAGTGCTAAGGCTCCTGGGCCTGGACACAGCAGCGGCTGCAATATCTCAACGGAGAATACGTTTATATCTATGTGTGTGTGTGCGCATATATATATATATATATATATATATATATATATATATATATATATTTCTCCGCCGAAATCACTTTTAAACCCATTTCCACCTTTTTTTCCCTTCTCTTCCTCTTACTTTTTTTTCACGTTTTTTTACGTTTTTCTCCTTTTCGCCTCTTTTCTGGGCGTATTATTCTTCTTTTTCTTCTTTTTTTTCGTCTAATGCATACCCCATCAGTGCAGCAATGCTTATTCAATACCGCCAGCAGATGGAGACACTGGGGGATAATTTTCTAAGGATTTATACTGATTTTTCCTGTCTGAATTTGTCGCACAGAAAGTTGCAGGCCAAATATGTGTGACATTTCTGCGACTTTAGCTTCTAGAGCATTTTTACAACATTATACATAGGTGCTGAATACATAAAAAGCGACTGTTCAGCGACAGACAAGTCGCATCGGCTGAAAGTAGGCCAGAATGTCAGTCCATGTTGGAGCAGGTTTAGATACAGTCTAAAGCATAGATCTCAAAGTCTGTGCACAGAATTTAGCAAGGGCCTCGCACCTTCTGATGCATCAGGTAGGTGCACAATAGCATAGCCTAACCCTCTGTACTTTGGTCTATATTGATGCGGGACATAGACAGCCAGCTGATGACCAATCCATTAGTGCAATGGATGGCTGGAAGCATTTGTCTTTGCCTTTGCAATACCACAGAAGCAATGCATGGTCAATGTACAGCAATGACACACCTGTGTGAACAGCCAGGAGACCCCCCCCCCCCCCCCCCCATGTTATGTTACATAGTTACATAGTTAGTACGGTCGAAAAAAGACATATGTCCATCACGTTCAACCAGGGAATTAAGGGGTAGGGGTGTGGCGCGATATTGGGGAAGGGATGAGATTTTATATTTCTTCATAAGCATTAATCTTATTTTGTCAATTAGGAACATTCAGCACCCACCCGCTATCAAGGCAGCTGCCTATCATGTCATGCCCTACCTGCACAGGTGTGCTGGCTACTCAAATGATCCAATTAAGGAGGCCATTTAGTCAGCAGCAGCAGAAGTCCTGTGCCTGGACGCTCCAACAGGGGCCAGACACAAGCAGAAGCAGAAGCAGCAGAAGCAGCAGCAGCACCACCTTTTGTTTTTTGGCTGCAGCAGCAGCAAGGCCCACAGGGCTGGCTAGCTGGCTAGCCAGCAAGCAGGTAGCAATGAAAGTAGGAATCTTTCTTTTTAACCCTGTAAGGGGGTGGTGCACTGTACCCGAAGATACTGCCATATCGGGTCAATGCATAGGGCGACGGAAGCAAGCTTCGAAATCGGCCCCCGTTCTCAAAAATCCATTTAATATATGGTCCCCAGATAGGGGACGTATCAGATATTAAACTGATAAGAACAGATACTACACTTGATCTTAGCCAAAAGGCCGAGAAGCGATAACCGTGAAAGGGGCGGGCCCAACAAGGTCCCCTTCATGGGCACTATCACTGCTTGCTGTCAGGGAGGCTGCCAGACAATTTTCCATGCACACTCTGGGCTGGGGGGCAGTCAACCACCAGTACACACAGCAGAACCTAAACCCATACCATTATTGCTAAGCAGCAAGACAGGGGCCCATTGCACTCCCACGGGGCCTTTTTAAATGCAATCCATAACCCGGATTTGCCAGGAACCCTTCTTACTCCTCCTACTTGCATGTGACACTGGGCTTAGGATCTGCATAGGAAACACACACACAAGCACACACCTACCTTTGTTGCCTGCAGATGCCTCCTTGGCTGTCCCCAAACGGTATCAAACCAACACCCACGGGAAGCTGTAAGCATAGAGGACATGCCTGCACCCCATTGGACTTACCTGTGTGGGTTAAATCCGGGTTATTTGACAACCTATGGCGGTGATGGTTCTGCTCAGGCAGAGCAGTGCTGATGCTCCTCATAAAGCTGTCGCTGCTGTGAAGGTTCTAGGTGACATCACAAATCCCTTTGGTTACATACACAACAAAGCTGGGTTGTTGTTGTTTACACTCTGCAAGGCCTGTGGAAGTGAGTGACATCATAGCACTGTAGTTCTGAGGGTTCAAGATGGATGCAACAATCTCCTGTTGCTTCTATGAAGGCCGTAATAGACGACATCACCAAACAGCTCCATAGTCACATACACAGCAAAGGAGAGATGTTGTTTACACCTAGTGATGTCAGTGGTATTGAGTGACATCACAGCACAGTGCTAAGGCTCCTGGGCCTGGACACAGCAGCGGCTGCAATATCTCAACGGAGAATACGTTTATATCTATGTGTGTGTGTGCGCATATATATATATATATATATATATATATATATATATATATATATATATATATATATTTCTCCGCCGAAATCACTTTTAAACCCATTTCCACCTTTTTTTCCCTTCTCTTCCTCTTACTTTTTTTTCACGTTTTTTTACGTTTTTCTCCTTTTCGCCTCTTTTCTGGGCGTATTATTCTTCTTTTTCTTCTTTTTTTTCGTCTAATGCATACCCCATCAGTGCAGCAATGCTTATTCAATACCGCCAGCAGATGGAGACACTGGGGGATAATTTTCTAAGGATTTATACTGATTTTTCCTGTCTGAATTTGTCGCACAGAAAGTTGCAGGCCAAATATGTGTGACATTTCTGCGACTTTAGCTTCTAGAGCATTTTTACAACATTATACATAGGTGCTGAATACATAAAAAGCGACTGTTCAGCGACAGACAAGTCGCATCGGCTGAAAGTAGGCCAGAATGTCAGTCCATGTTGGAGCAGGTTTAGATACAGTCTAAAGCATAGATCTCAAAGTCTGTGCACAGAATTTAGCAAGGGCCTCGCACCTTCTGATGCATCAGGTAGGTGCACAATAGCATAGCCTAACCCTCTGTACTTTGGTCTATATTGATGCGGGACATAGACAGCCAGCTGATGACCAATCCATTAGTGCAATGGATGGCTGGAAGCATTTGTCTTTGCCTTTGCAATACCACAGAAGCAATGCATGGTCAATGTACAGCAATGACACACCTGTGTGAACAGCCAGGAGACCCCCCCCCCCCCCCCCCCCATGTTATGTTACATAGTTACATAGTTAGTACGGTCGAAAAAAGACATATGTCCATCACGTTCAACCAGGGAATTAAGGGGTAGGGGTGTGGCGCGATATTGGGGAAGGGATGAGATTTTATATTTCTTCATAAGCATTAATCTTATTTTGTCAATTAGGAACATTCAGCACCCACCCGCTATCAAGGCAGCTGCCTATCATGTCATGCCCTACCTGCACAGGTGTGCTGGCTACTCAAATGATCCAATTAAGGAGGCCATTTAGTCAGCAGCAGCAGAAGTCCTGTGCCTGGACGCTCCAACAGGGGCCAGACACAAGCAGAAGCAGAAGCAGCAGAAGCAGCAGCAGCACCACCTTTTGTTTTTTGGCTGCAGCAGCAGCAAGGCCCACAGGGCTGGCTAGCTGGCTAGCCAGCAAGCAGGTAGCAATGAAAGTAGGAATCTTTCTTTTTAACCCTGTAAGGGGGTGGTGCACTGTACCCGAAGATACTGCCATATCGGGTCAATGCATAGGGCGACGGAAGCAAGCTTCGAAATCGGCCCCCGTTCTCAAAAATCCATTTAATATATGGTCCCCAGATAGGGGACGTATCAGATATTAAACTGATAAGAACAGATACTACACTTGATCTTAGCCAAAAGGCCGAGAAGCGATAACCGTGAAAGGGGCGGGCCCAACAAGGTCCCCTTCATGGGCACTATCACTGCTTGCTGTCAGGGAGGCTGCCAGACAATTTTCCATGCACACTCTGGGCTGGGGGGCAGTCAACCACCAGTACACACAGCAGAACCTAAACCCATACCATTATTGCTAAGCAGCAAGACAGGGGCCCATTGCACTCCCACGGGGCCTTTTTAAATGCAATCCATAACCCGGATTTGCCAGGAACCCTTCTTACTCCTCCTACTTGCATGTGACACTGGGCTTAGGATCTGCATAGGAAACACACACACAAGCACACACCTACCTTTGTTGCCTGCAGATGCCTCCTTGGCTGTCCCCAAACGGTATCAAACCAACACCCACGGGAAGCTGTAAGCATAGAGGACATGCCTGCACCCCATTGGACTTACCTGTGTGGGTTAAATCCGGGTTATTTGACAACCTATGGCGGTGATGGTTCTGCTCAGGCAGAGCAGTGCTGATGCTCCTCATAAAGCTGTCGCTGCTGTGAAGGTTCTAGGTGACATCACAAATCCCTTTGGTTACATACACAACAAAGCTGGGTTGTTGTTGTTTACACTCTGCAAGGCCTGTGGAAGTGAGTGACATCATAGCACTGTAGTTCTGAGGGTTCAAGATGGATGCAACAATCTCCTGTTGCTTCTATGAAGGCCGTAATAGACGACATCACCAAACAGCTCCATAGTCACATACACAGCAAAGGAGAGATGTTGTTTACACCTAGTGATGTCAGTGGTATTGAGTGACATCACAGCACAGTGCTAAGGCTCCTGGGCCTGGACACAGCAGCGGCTGCAATATCTCAACGGAGAATACGTTTATATCTATGTGTGTGTGTGCGCATATATATATATATATATATATATATATATATATATATATATATATATTTCTCCGCCGAAATCACTTTTAAACCCATTTCCACCTTTTTTTCCCTTCTCTTCCTCTTACTTTTTTTTCACGTTTTTTTACGTTTTTCTCCTTTTCGCCTCTTTTCTGGGCGTATTATTCTTCTTTTTCTTCTTTTTTTTCGTCTAATGCATACCCCATCAGTGCAGCAATGCTTATTCAATACCGCCAGCAGATGGAGACACTGGGGGATAATTTTCTAAGGATTTATACTGATTTTTCCTGTCTGAATTTGTCGCACAGAAAGTTGCAGGCCAAATATGTGTGACATTTCTGCGACTTTAGCTTCTAGAGCATTTTTACAACATTATACATAGGTGCTGAATACATAAAAAGCGACTGTTCAGCGACAGACAAGTCGCATCGGCTGAAAGTAGGCCAGAATGTCAGTCCATGTTGGAGCAGGTTTAGATACAGTCTAAAGCATAGATCTCAAAGTCTGTGCACAGAATTTAGCAAGGGCCTCGCACCTTCTGATGCATCAGGTAGGTGCACAATAGCATAGCCTAACCCTCTGTACTTTGGTCTATATTGATGCGGGACATAGACAGCCAGCTGATGACCAATCCATTAGTGCAATGGATGGCTGGAAGCATTTGTCTTTGCCTTTGCAATACCACAGAAGCAATGCATGGTCAATGTACAGCAATGACACACCTGTGTGAACAGCCAGGAGACCCCCCCCCCCCCCCCCCCATGTTATGTTACATAGTTACATAGTTAGTACGGTCGAAAAAAGACATATGTCCATCACGTTCAACCAGGGAATTAAGGGGTAGGGGTGTGGCGCGATATTGGGGAAGGGATGAGATTTTATATTTCTTCATAAGCATTAATCTTATTTTGTCAATTAGGAACATTCAGCACCCACCCGCTATCAAGGCAGCTGCCTATCATGTCATGCCCTACCTGCACAGGTGTGCTGGCTACTCAAATGATCCAATTAAGGAGGCCATTTAGTCAGCAGCAGCAGAAGTCCTGTGCCTGGACGCTCCAACAGGGGCCAGACACAAGCAGAAGCAGAAGCAGCAGAAGCAGCAGCAGCACCACCTTTTGTTTTTTGGCTGCAGCAGCAGCAAGGCCCACAGGGCTGGCTAGCTGGCTAGCCAGCAAGCAGGTAGCAATGAAAGTAGGAATCTTTCTTTTTAACCCTGTAAGGGGGTGGTGCACTGTACCCGAAGATACTGCCATATCGGGTCAATGCATAGGGCGACGGAAGCAAGCTTCGAAATCGGCCCCCGTTCTCAAAAATCCATTTAATATATGGTCCCCAGATAGGGGACGTATCAGATATTAAACTGATAAGAACAGATAAGGTTTCAACAAAATTTTATTGAATAAATAAGAAACCATACAAAATTTAAAATGCAAAATAATAAAAGGTTCACAAAAGTTTTAAAATACAAATAATAAAACCAGTAATAAAAGGAGAAAAAATAAAAATGGCAGGATAAAACATTATACAAATATCATAAAAACTGATTATACTGTTATTTCGTTCCATAGAGGCAGACACCACATGGATGCTGCCTCGCTGGCCCCCAACTGTTTCTTGTCTCTTAGGTAATAGATGTACATCTCACTCAGGGCCAGCTTTATACAGTTTTTAACATCAATAAAATCATGTTTAAAAAGTAAGATGTTCCTAACTTTCCAGATGGCATTTTTAAAACAATTAATAATCATCCAGCAGATCATCTGCTGTTTAAAATTGGGGCAGTTAAAAAGACCGTAAAAGACACATTCGTGATTAAAATCTTTTAGGCCGCAGGCCCACTTCAAAAGTGGGCCTACCTTCCTCCAAAGCTCCCGTGCAAAAGGGCAGTTCCAAAATATGTGCAGCACCGTTTCGTCCACTCCGCAGCCATCTCTCGGGCACTTGGCTCTCGCCACCAGTCCTCGCCTGTGCTGGAACTCACGAGTAGGGAGGCACTGGTGGACGATTGCCCAGGCAAGATCCCTGTGTACATTCGCCAGAAACTTCCCGTACACGTTCCGCCATACCTTTTTGGATCTTGCCTGTGTGAAATTGGACACTGCCAGGGTAACCTCACTCCGCCTGAGGACCTTTGATACCTTTCTCTGGTCCCCCAGTATGTCAGGCTCCAAATCTTGGAGACCTAGGAGCCTGACTGTCTTTTCCAACACCACATAATGTTTTGGGGGACACAGAAGCACCGGAGCGTTCAGAGGGATGCGCAACCATCTTTTAAAAACCATGCCCGCAGCGTACCTTAAAAAGCAGCTAAAAATGCCATCGGATTTAATAATTTTAAAACAGAAACAGAAATACTTTATGTAAAAGAAAGTAAAAAGGTTAGGAACATCTTTCCCGCCATTATCTTTACTTTTGTACATAAAATCACGCTTTAATTTCTCCATTTTTGAACCCCATAAAAAGGTAAAAACAATTCTAGTTACTTTTTTAATGTATAAAATAGATGGAGGAAATACCATGGCAATGTATAGCATAATAGGGAGTAAAACCATCTTTATTATTAAAATCTTCCCCTCCATGGTAAGGTTTCTAAGATTCCACATTAAAATCTTCTTCTCCATCTTAGCTATAGCTGAATCCCAGTTAGGGCTCCCATCATTGACCTGGTTAAAAACAATACCTAAAACTTTAATTTGATCCTGTTGCATTGTGACTCCTGGGGTGATGGATGAATCCCAGGAGCCAATATAAAAACAGTCACATTTATCTGTGTTTAGCTTAAAACCAGAGACCTCGCAGAAATAGCTGGTGTTCCTCAATGCCCCCCTCATGGATGGAGAGTCCGGGCACAGTATGGTGACATCATCCATGTACCCCAACACCTTTAGATGGGTCCCTCCTCCACCAGGTATCGGTACGCCTCTTACTACCCAGTCTTTTCTGAGGAGGGCCATCAGTGGTTCGATTGCGCAAATAAAAAGGAGTGGGGACAGGGGGCAGCCCTGTTTGACACCTGATAAAAGAGGAACACCGCTGGTTAAAAAGCCATTAACAGAGACTTGACTAAAACAGGATCGGTATAAAAGCATGATTCGGCTTAAAATCGTTTCAGGCACTGCCATCTTTTTAAGAACTAAAAACAGGTATTCATGGGAGACCCTATCAAAGGCTTTTTCAAAGTCTAAGGATAAAATTGCTACAGTTTGATTTCTATCCTTAAAATACCATAAAACATCTCTTAAAATATTTAGGGATTCAGCTATAGACCTTCCAGGTACCCCACAAACCTGATTTGGGTGAATTAATTTATGAATAAAAGGTTTAAAACGAACAGCTAATAACTTGGCTAAAACTTTATAATCGACATTTAAAAGTGTGATGGGGCGCCAATTTTTTAGCATATCCTTTTCACCTTTTTTAAAAAGTAATGATACAATCCCCCTCCTCCAGGAAGGGGGAAGTTCATTAACAATAAAAGTTTCTTTATACAATAAAACCATATCATCCTTTAAAATATCCCAAAAAGCTAAATAAAATTCGATGGGTAAACCATCTTCCCCAGGGGCCTTCCCACTAGAAAAACTTTTAAAAACAAATAAAAGTTCAACTAAGTTAAGATCACGGGATAAAACCTCCTGGTCTAAAACATCTAGCTTAAAATCAAGGGAATTAAGAACATGTTCTAAAAAGGATGGATTAAGATCTTTCTTATTAAAAAGAAGCTGGTAGAAGTTAAAAACTGCATCTAACATGCCTTTTGGAGTGGATTCACCCTCAAGGTTTTGGATGATATCCCTCCTATTCATCACTTTTTTAAAAAAGAAACGGGAACATTTCTCGCCCTCCTCCAGGTGCTGCACATGTGAGTTAAAAATGATTTGTTTCCCTTTCTTTTCTATGGCATGTTTTATTTCAGTTTTAAGGTTTAAAATATCATTTTCTACATCCATACCAGCTTCTTTCAATTTAAAAAGTACATTTAAACGCATGTTAAGAACATAAAACCACTGTTTTTCCATTTTTGCCTTCTTCTTACCTGCTTTGATAAAAAAAAATCTGATTTTAGATTTGGTGCCCTCCCACCAGTGCAGCATAGGCTCGTGGGGTTTTCTTTGTGATTGCCAGCACTGGTAGGTCCGCACAAACTCCTCTTTTATCTCAGGGTCCTCTAGGAGTGTGGTGTTTAATCTCCAGAGGCCCCTTTTTGCTTTTTGCTCCCCCTCTAGCTCCAGGCCCACCAAGAGGAGCTTATGATCAGAGAAGATATTCTGCTCGAGCGTGCATTTCAGGGGTTTAAAAGCTCTAGAGGAAAAAATAAAATCGATTCTGGAGCTCACTCTTCCATTGGACCATGTGGCGCCCGGGTCCTCCGGCAAGAGATCCTTCCAGAAATCTTTCAAATTAAAATCATCAATAAAATTTTTAAGCAGGTAAGAAGTGCGGTCTTTACGATTAATATCCCCACCCTGCCGGTGTTCCCCATCACGTATGCAGTTAAAATCACCTCCCACCAGCAGGGGAGAAGACCCAACACAAAACAGTGGTAAAATTTCAAATAGTTCTGCCCGATCCTGTTTATCAGGAGGGGCATACACATTTAAAACACGAATTAAAAGTCCATTAAAATATAGATGAATTAAAAGAGCTCTGCCAGGCACAATCTCAGTTACTGTATGAATAGAAAAGGACTGGCCTCGGCAGAGCAGCCCAACACCCACAGAACGACAGTCATTTGCACCGGACCATATGGATGGGCCCAGCTTCCAGTCTTCTTTTAAGTCTTTATAGTCCATTTTACTAGGGATTCCACATTCTTGTAGCAGGCAAAGGTCAAAGTCACATGTCTCTAGATAAGAAAATAAAGCAGCCCTGCGATCAGGGCTCTTTAAGGACCTCACATTGAGTGAGGCAATTTTTACAGGGATAGGCATAGTTTATGGAGAGTCAGTGCTTGGAGAATCAAAGTCAATAATAAGCTGCGTACCGTCATCCCCCGCCTGCGGGGTCATCAGCTCCTTGATGTTCTGAGGGTCGGAGCTTGAGATCGATGATGCCCCGACCCTGAGCTCGCTCTCGTCCGAACTACGGCACGCCGCTTTCCTTTGAATGTCTTCCTCTTCTTCTTCTCTTTGTCTTTTAAATGTCACACTGCTGTCCATATCCTCTGTGTTGCTCTCACTCGATGTAATCTCTGGCCCCCGGCTGATGGATCTGCGTCTTCTTTCATCATTTGACGACTGGAACTGCTGCACAGGGGCCTGTGAGGCCTCTTTTCCGGAACCTTTGCCGCTACCTTGGGAAGTTTTCATCGCTTGTTCCCCAGCAAGCGTTGCTGAGGACTGTTGCTCCAACTTCCCCATCGATCGACGATGGCCAGTTTTACCCACCGGGTCCACTGCTGGCGGGGCAGCAAACCCTGGTTTGGCGCCACTTGTCTTCTTGGCCCTGTCCTGTATAGGCGGAGTAACAGGACCGGGCTCAGACCTGGCCACCTGGCTCCCCTTCCGGCGGGCTTTCACCGGGGCCTCTTCGTCCGGAGCAGGGCGACCCTGGGCCAAGCCAGTACCTGGCTTATGCTGCAATTTTGGGTCCACCTTTGCCCCCACCGAGGCCCGTCGGCTGCCACCCGCCACAGGTGAGCCCCCTTCAGAAGTTTCGGCGGGCTCTTGAGCCAGGTAGGAAGTCGATCGACGTCTTTCAATTTCCCGGGCAGTAAACTCGATTACCCGCCCGGGCTTCGTGGAATCCCCATGGCCTCCCCCTAGCACTACCACCGGTGGGCCCCCCGATGGAGCACCAGAGGTCTTGGGCCTGGACCCATCAGTACCTGCCATCTGGGGTTTGGGCATCTTAAAAAAGGACGTCTTTTGTCCTGTCCCCTCTTTGGGTGGGCCCAGCCTTGACCCACCCATCGTAGTTTTTGCTTTATGGGGACAGGAATTAAAATCGTGATTTTCCTCTCCGCAGAGGTTGCACCTTATCGTATGGCTACATCTTGAGGCTATGTGACCTTCTTGGCCACACCTATTGCAGCGAATCACACGCTCCGCGCCGCAGGTCTCCTGGGTGTGGCCAAACCTCAAGCAATTTCGGCAATACATAGGCATTTGAGGATAGAACAGGAAGCCCCGAACTCTCCCGATGGCAAAATTTGGGGGCGGATGGCAAAGACCCCCAATACCACCGGGATCCTTACGGAGCTTGACCCAGAACTTCCTCTTGCCGTTCCAGAACCGCACGGAGTTCAAGATTTTGTTTGCGAATCGCACCTCTTCGCAGTATCGCCGAAGAAAAGTGGCTATATCCTCCGTGGTCACATAAGGGCTGTGCATAGCCACCACCAACGGTATATGTTCCTCACCATAGAGGAACTGGAACGAAAGACCGTCGAGTCGATCGTCCCTCTGGTCCGCACCAGACAAGGTTGCATAGATGTTATCGCAACACGCCGTGGCCGTGAAGGTGACGGTATACAGGCCACGGCTTTCCTGGTCATTTAGACACAGGATGTCCTCCCTATTGAGGCGGAAGTAGTCAAGAAGAATCACCTCCGCAATGAAGCGGAGGTTCTTCAACTGACGATGGCTCTCCGACACCTCTATGCGGATGGTATTTCGCATCGACATTTCCCCAGAGGGGAAAGCCCAGGAGAACGGCATCTTCCACACCCAGGGACTAAGCCCCTTCCCCAATAGCAGCAGGGGCTCGGAATCCCGCTATAAAAGCGGAACCCTTACCCAAGGCAGAGGTCGGGGGTACCCTAGGTGCTTCCGAAGCTACAGGTAACGCTCAACGTACCGAAAATGCCTTCTGAGACACAAGGTCCCAGAGACAGGGGGATCGCAACCCGTTGTCCGTGGACTAAGCCCGCTCCCCAATAGCAGCAAGGGGGTGAAGTCCCTCCATAAGGAGAGACAATCCCCCAAGGCCGAGAAGCGGGGTACCACAGACACCTTCCGACCAGACCAAATGCAGATACTACACTTGATCTTAGCCAAAAGGCCGAGAAGCGATAACCGTGAAAGGGGCGGGCCCAACAAGGTCCCCTTCATGGGCACTATCACTGCTTGCTGTCAGGGAGGCTGCCAGACAATTTTCCATGCACACTCTGGGCTGGGGGGCAGTCAACCACCAGTACACACAGCAGAACCTAAACCCATACCATTATTGCTAAGCAGCAAGACAGGGGCCCATTGCACTCCCACGGGGCCTTTTTAAATGCAATCCATAACCCGGATTTGCCAGGAACCCTTCTTACTCCTCCTACTTGCATGTGACACTGGGCTTAGGATCTGCATAGGAAACACACACACAAGCACACACCTACCTTTGTTGCCTGCAGATGCCTCCTTGGCTGTCCCCAAACGGTATCAAACCAACACCCACGGGAAGCTGTAAGCATAGAGGACATGCCTGCACCCCATTGGACTTACCTGTGTGGGTTAAATCCGGGTTATTTGACAACCTATGGCGGTGATGGTTCTGCTCAGGCAGAGCAGTGCTGATGCTCCTCATAAAGCTGTCGCTGCTGTGAAGGTTCTAGGTGACATCACAAATCCCTTTGGTTACATACACAACAAAGCTGGGTTGTTGTTGTTTACACTCTGCAAGGCCTGTGGAAGTGAGTGACATCATAGCACTGTAGTTCTGAGGGTTCAAGATGGATGCAACAATCTCCTGTTGCTTCTATGAAGGCCGTAATAGACGACATCACCAAACAGCTCCATAGTCACATACACAGCAAAGGAGAGATGTTGTTTACACCTAGTGATGTCAGTGGTATTGAGTGACATCACAGCACAGTGCTAAGGCTCCTGGGCCTGGACACAGCAGCGGCTGCAATATCTCAACGGAGAATACGTTTATATCTATGTGTGTGTGTGCGCATATATATATATATATATATATATATATATATATATATATATATATATATATTCTCCGCCGAAATCACTTTTAAACCCATTTCCACCTTTTTTTCCCTTCTCTTCCTCTTACTTTTTTTTCACGTTTTTTTACGTTTTTCTCCTTTTCGCCTCTTTTCTGGGCGTATTATTCTTCTTTTTCTTCTTTTTTTTCGTCTAATGCATACCCCATCAGTGCAGCAATGCTTATTCAATACCGCCAGCAGATGGAGACACTGGGGGATAATTTTCTAAGGATTTATACTGATTTTTCCTGTCTGAATTTGTCGCACAGAAAGTTGCAGGCCAAATATGTGTGACATTTCTGCGACTTTAGCTTCTAGAGCATTTTTACAACATTATACATAGGTGCTGAATACATAAAAAGCGACTGTTCAGCGACAGACAAGTCGCATCGGCTGAAAGTAGGCCAGAATGTCAGTCCATGTTGGAGCAGGTTTAGATACAGTCTAAAGCATAGATCTCAAAGTCTGTGCACAGAATTTAGCAAGGGCCTCGCACCTTCTGATGCATCAGGTAGGTGCACAATAGCATAGCCTAACCCTCTGTACTTTGGTCTATATTGATGCGGGACATAGACAGCCAGCTGATGACCAATCCATTAGTGCAATGGATGGCTGGAAGCATTTGTCTTTGCCTTTGCAATACCACAGAAGCAATGCATGGTCAATGTACAGCAATGACACACCTGTGTGAACAGCCAGGAGACCCCCCCCCCCCCCCCCCCCATGTTATGTTACATAGTTACATAGTTAGTACGGTCGAAAAAAGACATATGTCCATCACGTTCAACCAGGGAATTAAGGGGTAGGGGTGTGGCGCGATATTGGGGAAGGGATGAGATTTTATATTTCTTCATAAGCATTAATCTTATTTTGTCAATTAGGAACATTCAGCACCCACCCGCTATCAAGGCAGCTGCCTATCATGTCATGCCCTACCTGCACAGGTGTGCTGGCTACTCAAATGATCCAATTAAGGAGGCCATTTAGTCAGCAGCAGCAGAAGTCCTGTGCCTGGACGCTCCAACAGGGGCCAGACACAAGCAGAAGCAGAAGCAGCAGAAGCAGCAGCAGCACCACCTTTTGTTTTTTGGCTGCAGCAGCAGCAAGGCCCACAGGGCTGGCTAGCTGGCTAGCCAGCAAGCAGGTAGCAATGAAAGTAGGAATCTTTCTTTTTAACCCTGTAAGGGGGTGGTGCACTGTACCCGAAGATACTGCCATATCGGGTCAATGCATAGGGCGACGGAAGCAAGCTTCGAAATCGGCCCCCGTTCTCAAAAATCCATTTAATATATGGTCCCCAGATAGGGGACGTATCAGATATTAAACTGATAAGAACAGATACTACACTTGATCTTAGCCAAAAGGCCGAGAAGCGATAACCGTGAAAGGGGCGGGCCCAACAAGGTCCCCTTCATGGGCACTATCACTGCTTGCTGTCAGGGAGGCTGCCAGACAATTTTCCATGCACACTCTGGGCTGGGGGGCAGTCAACCACCAGTACACACAGCAGAACCTAAACCCATACCATTATTGCTAAGCAGCAAGACAGGGGCCCATTGCACTCCCACGGGGCCTTTTTAAATGCAATCCATAACCCGGATTTGCCAGGAACCCTTCTTACTCCTCCTACTTGCATGTGACACTGGGCTTAGGATCTGCATAGGAAACACACACACAAGCACACACCTACCTTTGTTGCCTGCAGATGCCTCCTTGGCTGTCCCCAAACGGTATCAAACCAACACCCACGGGAAGCTGTAAGCATAGAGGACATGCCTGCACCCCATTGGACTTACCTGTGTGGGTTAAATCCGGGTTATTTGACAACCTATGGCGGTGATGGTTCTGCTCAGGCAGAGCAGTGCTGATGCTCCTCATAAAGCTGTCGCTGCTGTGAAGGTTCTAGGTGACATCACAAATCCCTTTGGTTACATACACAACAAAGCTGGGTTGTTGTTGTTTACACTCTGCAAGGCCTGTGGAAGTGAGTGACATCATAGCACTGTAGTTCTGAGGGTTCTAGATGGATGCAACAATCTCCTGTTGCTTCTATGAAGGCCGTAATAGACGACATCACCAAACAGCTCCATAGTCACATACACAGCAAAGGAGAGATGTTGTTTACACCTAGTGATGTCAGTGGTATTGAGTGACATCACAGCACAGTGCTAAGGCTCCTGGGCCTGGACACAGCAGCGGCTGCAATATCTCAACGGAGAATACGTTTATATCTATGTGTGTGTGTGCGCATATATATATATATATATATATATATATATATATATATATATATTCTCCGCCGAAATCACTTTTAAACCCATTTCCACCTTTTTTTCCCTTCTCTTCCTCTTACTTTTTTTTCACGTTTTTTTACGTTTTTCTCCTTTTCGCCTCTTTTCTGGGCGTATTATTCTTCTTTTTCTTCTTTTTTTTCGTCTAATGCATACCCCATCAGTGCAGCAATGCTTATTCAATACCGCCAGCAGATGGAGACACTGGGGGATAATTTTCTAAGGATTTATACTGATTTTTCCTGTCTGAATTTGTCGCACAGAAAGTTGCAGGCCAAATATGTGTGACATTTCTGCGACTTTAGCTTCTAGAGCATTTTTACAACATTATACATAGGTGCTGAATACATAAAAAGCGACTGTTCAGCGACAGACAAGTCGCATCGGCTGAAAGTAGGCCAGAATGTCAGTCCATGTTGGAGCAGGTTTAGATACAGTCTAAAGCATAGATCTCAAAGTCTGTGCACAGAATTTAGCAAGGGCCTCGCACCTTCTGATGCATCAGGTAGGTGCACAATAGCATAGCCTAACCCTCTGTACTTTGGTCTATATTGATGCGGGACATAGACAGCCAGCTGATGACCAATCCATTAGTGCAATGGATGGCTGGAAGCATTTGTCTTTGCCTTTGCAATACCACAGAAGCAATGCATGGTCAATGTACAGCAATGACACACCTGTGTGAACAGCCAGGAGACCCCCCCCCCCCCCCCCCCCATGTTATGTTACATAGTTACATAGTTAGTACGGTCGAAAAAAGACATATGTCCATCACGTTCAACCAGGGAATTAAGGGGTAGGGGTGTGGCGCGATATTGGGGAAGGGATGAGATTTTATATTTCTTCATAAGCATTAATCTTATTTTGTCAATTAGGAACATTCAGCACCCACCCGCTATCAAGGCAGCTGCCTATCATGTCATGCCCTACCTGCACAGGTGTGCTGGCTACTCAAATGATCCAATTAAGGAGGCCATTTAGTCAGCAGCAGCAGAAGTCCTGTGCCTGGACGCTCCAACAGGGGCCAGACACAAGCAGAAGCAGAAGCAGCAGAAGCAGCAGCAGCACCACCTTTTGTTTTTTGGCTGCAGCAGCAGCAAGGCCCACAGGGCTGGCTAGCTGGCTAGCCAGCAAGCAGGTAGCAATGAAAGTAGGAATCTTTCTTTTTAACCCTGTAAGGGGGTGGTGCACTGTACCCGAAGATACTGCCATATCGGGTCAATGCATAGGGCGACGGAAGCAAGCTTCGAAATCGGCCCCCGTTCTCAAAAATCCATTTAATATATGGTCCCCAGATAGGGGACGTATCAGATATTAAACTGATAAGAACAGATACTACACTTGATCTTAGCCAAAAGGCCGAGAAGCGATAACCGTGAAAGGGGCGGGCCCAACAAGGTCCCCTTCATGGGCACTATCACTGCTTGCTGTCAGGGAGGCTGCCAGACAATTTTCCATGCACACTCTGGGCTGGGGGGCAGTCAACCACCAGTACACACAGCAGAACCTAAACCCATACCATTATTGCTAAGCAGCAAGACAGGGGCCCATTGCACTCCCACGGGGCCTTTTTAAATGCAATCCATAACCCGGATTTGCCAGGAACCCTTCTTACTCCTCCTACTTGCATGTGACACTGGGCTTAGGATCTGCATAGGAAACACACACACAAGCACACACCTACCTTTGTTGCCTGCAGATGCCTCCTTGGCTGTCCCCAAACGGTATCAAACCAACACCCACGGGAAGCTGTAAGCATAGAGGACATGCCTGCACCCCATTGGACTTACCTGTGTGGGTTAAATCCGGGTTATTTGACAACCTATGGCGGTGATGGTTCTGCTCAGGCAGAGCAGTGCTGATGCTCCTCATAAAGCTGTCGCTGCTGTGAAGGTTCTAGGTGACATCACAAATCCCTTTGGTTACATACACAACAAAGCTGGGTTGTTGTTGTTTACACTCTGCAAGGCCTGTGGAAGTGAGTGACATCATAGCACTGTAGTTCTGAGGGTTCTAGATGGATGCAACAATCTCCTGTTGCTTCTATGAAGGCCGTAATAGACGACATCACCAAACAGCTCCATAGTCACATACACAGCAAAGGAGAGATGTTGTTTACACCTAGTGATGTCAGTGGTATTGAGTGACATCACAGCACAGTGCTAAGGCTCCTGGGCCTGGACACAGCAGCGGCTGCAATATCTCAACGGAGAATACGTTTATATCTATGTGTGTGTGTGCGCATATATATATATATATATATATATATATATATATATATATATATATTTCTCCGCCGAAATCACTTTTAAACCCATTTCCACCTTTTTTTCCCTTCTCTTCCTCTTACTTTTTTTTCACGTTTTTTTACGTTTTTCTCCTTTTCGCCTCTTTTCTGGGCGTATTATTCTTCTTTTTCTTCTTTTTTTTCGTCTAATGCATACCCCATCAGTGCAGCAATGCTTATTCAATACCGCCAGCAGATGGAGACACTGGGGGATAATTTTCTAAGGATTTATACTGATTTTTCCTGTCTGAATTTGTCGCACAGAAAGTTGCAGGCCAAATATGTGTGACATTTCTGCGACTTTAGCTTCTAGAGCATTTTTACAACATTATACATAGGTGCTGAATACATAAAAAGCGACTGTTCAGCGACAGACAAGTCGCATCGGCTGAAAGTAGGCCAGAATGTCAGTCCATGTTGGAGCAGGTTTAGATACAGTCTAAAGCATAGATCTCAAAGTCTGTGCACAGAATTTAGCAAGGGCCTCGCACCTTCTGATGCATCAGGTAGGTGCACAATAGCATAGCCTAACCCTCTGTACTTTGGTCTATATTGATGCGGGACATAGACAGCCAGCTGATGACCAATCCATTAGTGCAATGGATGGCTGGAAGCATTTGTCTTTGCCTTTGCAATACCACAGAAGCAATGCATGGTCAATGTACAGCAATGACACACCTGTGTGAACAGCCAGGAGACCCCCCCCCCCCCCCCCCCCCCATGTTATGTTACATAGTTACATAGTTAGTACGGTCGAAAAAAGACATATGTCCATCACGTTCAACCAGGGAATTAAGGGGTAGGGGTGTGGCGCGATATTGGGGAAGGGATGAGATTTTATATTTCTTCATAAGCATTAATCTTATTTTGTCAATTAGGAACATTCAGCACCCACCCGCTATCAAGGCAGCTGCCTATCATGTCATGCCCTACCTGCACAGGTGTGCTGGCTACTCAAATGATCCAATTAAGGAGGCCATTTAGTCAGCAGCAGCAGAAGTCCTGTGCCTGGACGCTCCAACAGGGGCCAGACACAAGCAGAAGCAGAAGCAGCAGAAGCAGCAGCAGCACCACCTTTTGTTTTTTGGCTGCAGCAGCAGCAAGGCCCACAGGGCTGGCTAGCTGGCTAGCCAGCAAGCAGGTAGCAATGAAAGTAGGAATCTTTCTTTTTAACCCTGTAAGGGGGTGGTGCACTGTACCCGAAGATACTGCCATATCGGGTCAATGCATAGGGCGACGGAAGCAAGCTTCGAAATCGGCCCCCGTTCTCAAAAATCCATTTAATATATGGTCCCCAGATAGGGGACGTATCAGATATTAAACTGATAAGAACAGATACTACACTTGATCTTAGCCAAAAGGCCGAGAAGCGATAACCGTGAAAGGGGCGGGCCCAACAAGGTCCCCTTCATGGGCACTATCACTGCTTGCTGTCAGGGAGGCTGCCAGACAATTTTCCATGCACACTCTGGGCTGGGGGGCAGTCAACCACCAGTACACACAGCAGAACCTAAACCCATACCATTATTGCTAAGCAGCAAGACAGGGGCCCATTGCACTCCCACGGGGCCTTTTTAAATGCAATCCATAACCCGGATTTGCCAGGAACCCTTCTTACTCCTCCTACTTGCATGTGACACTGGGCTTAGGATCTGCATAGGAAACACACACACAAGCACACACCTACCTTTGTTGCCTGCAGATGCCTCCTTGGCTGTCCCCAAACGGTATCAAACCAACACCCACGGGAAGCTGTAAGCATAGAGGACATGCCTGCACCCCATTGGACTTACCTGTGTGGGTTAAATCCGGGTTATTTGACAACCTATGGCGGTGATGGTTCTGCTCAGGCAGAGCAGTGCTGATGCTCCTCATAAAGCTGTCGCTGCTGTGAAGGTTCTAGGTGACATCACAAATCCCTTTGGTTACATACACAACAAAGCTGGGTTGTTGTTGTTTACACTCTGCAAGGCCTGTGGAAGTGAGTGACATCATAGCACTGTAGTTCTGAGGGTTCAAGATGGATGCAACAATCTCCTGTTGCTTCTATGAAGGCCGTAATAGACGACATCACCAAACAGCTCCATAGTCACATACACAGCAAAGGAGAGATGTTGTTTACACCTAGTGATGTCAGTGGTATTGAGTGACATCACAGCACAGTGCTAAGGCTCCTGGGCCTGGACACAGCAGCGGCTGCAATATCTCAACGGAGAATACGTTTATATCTATGTGTGTGTGTGCGCATATATATATATATATATATATATATATATATATATATATATATATATATTTCTCCGCCGAAATCACTTTTAAACCCATTTCCACCTTTTTTTCCCTTCTCTTCCTCTTACTTTTTTTTCACGTTTTTTTACGTTTTTCTCCTTTTCGCCTCTTTTCTGGGCGTATTATTCTTCTTTTTCTTCTTTTTTTTCGTCTAATGCATACCCCATCAGTGCAGCAATGCTTATTCAATACCGCCAGCAGATGGAGACACTGGGGGATAATTTTCTAAGGATTTATACTGATTTTTCCTGTCTGAATTTGTCGCACAGAAAGTTGCAGGCCAAATATGTGTGACATTTCTGCGACTTTAGCTTCTAGAGCATTTTTACAACATTATACATAGGTGCTGAATACATAAAAAGCGACTGTTCAGCGACAGACAAGTCGCATCGGCTGAAAGTAGGCCAGAATGTCAGTCCATGTTGGAGCAGGTTTAGATACAGTCTAAAGCATAGATCTCAAAGTCTGTGCACAGAATTTAGCAAGGGCCTCGCACCTTCTGATGCATCAGGTAGGTGCACAATAGCATAGCCTAACCCTCTGTACTTTGGTCTATATTGATGCGGGACATAGACAGCCAGCTGATGACCAATCCATTAGTGCAATGGATGGCTGGAAGCATTTGTCTTTGCCTTTGCAATACCACAGAAGCAATGCATGGTCAATGTACAGCAATGACACACCTGTGTGAACAGCCAGGAGACCCCCCCCCCCCCCCCCCATGTTATGTTACATAGTTACATAGTTAGTACGGTCGAAAAAAGACATATGTCCATCACGTTCAACCAGGGAATTAAGGGGTAGGGGTGTGGCGCGATATTGGGGAAGGGATGAGATTTTATATTTCTTCATAAGCATTAATCTTATTTTGTCAATTAGGAACATTCAGCACCCACCCGCTATCAAGGCAGCTGCCTATCATGTCATGCCCTACCTGCACAGGTGTGCTGGCTACTCAAATGATCCAATTAAGGAGGCCATTTAGTCAGCAGCAGCAGAAGTCCTGTGCCTGGACGCTCCAACAGGGGCCAGACACAAGCAGAAGCAGAAGCAGCAGAAGCAGCAGCAGCACCACCTTTTGTTTTTTGGCTGCAGCAGCAGCAAGGCCCACAGGGCTGGCTAGCTGGCTAGCCAGCAAGCAGGTAGCAATGAAAGTAGGAATCTTTCTTTTTAACCCTGTAAGGGGGTGGTGCACTGTACCCGAAGATACTGCCATATCGGGTCAATGCATAGGGCGACGGAAGCAAGCTTCGAAATCGGCCCCCGTTCTCAAAAATCCATTTAATATATGGTCCCCAGATAGGGGACGTATCAGATATTAAACTGATAAGAACAGATACTACACTTGATCTTAGCCAAAAGGCCGAGAAGCGATAACCGTGAAAGGGGCGGGCCCAACAAGGTCCCCTTCATGGGCACTATCACTGCTTGCTGTCAGGGAGGCTGCCAGACAATTTTCCATGCACACTCTGGGCTGGGGGGCAGTCAACCACCAGTACACACAGCAGAACCTAAACCCATACCATTATTGCTAAGCAGCAAGACAGGGGCCCATTGCACTCCCACGGGGCCTTTTTAAATGCAATCCATAACCCGGATTTGCCAGGAACCCTTCTTACTCCTCCTACTTGCATGTGACACTGGGCTTAGGATCTGCATAGGAAACACACACACAAGCACACACCTACCTTTGTTGCCTGCAGATGCCTCCTTGGCTGTCCCCAAACGGTATCAAACCAACACCCACGGGAAGCTGTAAGCATAGAGGACATGCCTGCACCCCATTGGACTTACCTGTGTGGGTTAAATCCGGGTTATTTGACAACCTATGGCGGTGATGGTTCTGCTCAGGCAGAGCAGTGCTGATGCTCCTCATAAAGCTGTCGCTGCTGTGAAGGTTCTAGGTGACATCACAAATCCCTTTGGTTACATACACAACAAAGCTGGGTTGTTGTTGTTTACACTCTGCAAGGCCTGTGGAAGTGAGTGACATCATAGCACTGTAGTTCTGAGGGTTCTAGATGGATGCAACAATCTCCTGTTGCTTCTATGAAGGCCATAATAGACGACATCACCAAACAGCTCCATAGTCACATACACAGCAAAGGAGAGATGTTGTTTATACCTAGTGATGTCAGTGGTATTGAGTGACATCACAGCACAGTGCTAAGGCTCCTGGGCCTGGACACAGCAGCGGCTGCAATATCTCAACGGAGAATACGTTTATATCTATGTGTGTGTGTGCGCATATATATATATATATATATATATATATATATATATATATATATATATTTCTCCGCCGAAATCACTTTTAAACCCATTTCCACCTTTTTTTCCCTTCTCTTCCTCTTACTTTTTTTTCACGTTTTTTTACGTTTTTCTCCTTTTCGCCTCTTTTCTGGGCGTATTATTCTTCTTTTTCTTCTTTTTTTTCGTCTAATGCATACCCCATCAGTGCAGCAATGCTTATTCAATACCGCCAGCAGATGGAGACACTGGGGGATAATTTTCTAAGGATTTATACTGATTTTTCCTGTCTGAATTTGTCGCACAGAAAGTTGCAGGCCAAATATGTGTGACATTTCTGCGACTTTAGCTTCTAGAGCATTTTTACAACATTATACATAGGTGCTGAATACATAAAAAGCGACTGTTCAGCGACAGACAAGTCGCATCGGCTGAAAGTAGGCCAGAATGTCAGTCCATGTTGGAGCAGGTTTAGATACAGTCTAAAGCATAGATCTCAAAGTCTGTGCACAGAATTTAGCAAGGGCCTCGCACCTTCTGATGCATCAGGTAGGTGCACAATAGCATAGCCTAACCCTCTGTACTTTGGTCTATATTGATGCGGGACATAGACAGCCAGCTGATGACCAATCCATTAGTGCAATGGATGGCTGGAAGCATTTGTCTTTGCCTTTGCAATACCACAGAAGCAATGCATGGTCAATGTACAGCAATGACACACCTGTGTGAACAGCCAGGAGACCCCCCCCCCCCCCCCCCCCATGTTATGTTACATAGTTACATAGTTAGTACGGTCGAAAAAAGACATATGTCCATCACGTTCAACCAGGGAATTAAGGGGTAGGGGTGTGGCGCGATATTGGGGAAGGGATGAGATTTTATATTTCTTCATAAGCATTAATCTTATTTTGTCAATTAGGAACATTCAGCACCCACCCGCTATCAAGGCAGCTGCCTATCATGTCATGCCCTACCTGCACAGGTGTGCTGGCTACTCAAATGATCCAATTAAGGAGGCCATTTAGTCAGCAGCAGCAGAAGTCCTGTGCCTGGACGCTCCAACAGGGGCCAGACACAAGCAGAAGCAGAAGCAGCAGAAGCAGCAGCAGCACCACCTTTTGTTTTTTGGCTGCAGCAGCAGCAAGGCCCACAGGGCTGGCTAGCTGGCTAGCCAGCAAGCAGGTAGCAATGAAAGTAGGAATCTTTCTTTTTAACCCTGTAAGGGGGTGGTGCACTGTACCCGAAGATACTGCCATATCGGGTCAATGCATAGGGCGACGGAAGCAAGCTTCGAAATCGGCCCCCGTTCTCAAAAATCCATTTAATATATGGTCCCCAGATAGGGGACGTATCAGATATTAAACTGATAAGAACAGATTTTTTTTTTTTTTTTTTTTAACTTGGCTACCCCTGAGGGGTATCTTTTTATTTAGAATTCATAAAATTTTATAAAGTGCATTATGATTTTTAAATATAATTTTTTTTTTCAATAAAAACGAATTTTGATAATAAAATCACATATAACAATAAAAGTTCACATAAATACAATCATAATACACTTAAAATGGGCACTTGGTGGCTTTACAAAAGGGCGTTCCATTCATTAAAATACCATTTTCTAGCTAATAAAGGATAATATTTCTTGTCTAATAAAAAGTACTGGTACATATCACTAAAACAAAGAGCTAAAACATCATTCACAGATAAAATCTCATGTTTAAAAAGTAAAATGTTTCTGGCATTCCATAGAGCTGCTTTAACACAGTTTATGATCTTCCATGCCATTGTCTCTTGAGTCCGTATTGGGCATTCCAGACATCCATAAAAAACAGCTGCAGAGTTTAAGTCCTTTATTTCTGTTATCTTCTTCACCAGAGGGAGTATTTTAGTCCATATCCTTTTTGCATAAAAACAAGTCCAGAAAAGGTGGTACACGGTCTCGGGTTCCTGGCAGCCCTCCCTCGGGCATACTGCAGTGTTGGCCATCCTTCTTCGGTGCTGGAATGCCCGGCATGGAAGACACTCGTGTATGCAGCTCCAGGCCAGATCTTTCTGTGAATTAAAAAGATAAATCATATTTGCCATCTTCCATATTTTCCTGCATTTCTCTTCATTAAAATTATTCACAGGGGCAATAAAACCACTTTCTTTAATATATGTTAGCAATTTTTTGCTATTAGTTATTTCATTAATACTTTTTCCGTTAAAGTTGTACAGGTTGAAAATTTTCTCTAAAATCTTGTATTGTTGGGGAAGATTAAAAGCATAAGGACAGCTTAAAACAGTTTTAAACCACCCATTCCTCCTCATAAAAAAACCTGTATTAAAACGGATAAAATATGACCAGTAACTATCCTTAAAAAGTGTGCTAACACATATGCTAAAAAACTTGGTAAAAAGGAACGCCCTGATGTCGGGGAAGTCCTTTCCACCCATACCTTTTGGCATCATGACGATCTCTCTTCTCAATTTTTCACTCTTGGAGCTCCATAAAAAGGTAAAACATGCTTTAATAATTTTATTTAAAATCATTTCGGGGGGTGGAAAGACCATGCTAAGATACAATAAAATGGGTAAAATCACCATCTTTGTAACTAAAACCTTCCCCTCCATCGTTAGCTTTCTCATGTTCCACATACAAATTTTTGTGTTTATTTTTTGAGCCACCAAGTCCCAGCTATTAAAACCATTGTTTGACTCACTGAAGGAGACCCCTAAAATCTGCACAGACTCAGACACAGGAATGGGTAAATCCCTTAAAAACAGTCCTCCTATATTTAAAACACTGCTTTTATTAAAATTTACCTTAAAACCGGAGGCACAACAAAAAAATTCAACTTGCTTTAGGGCTTTTTGAAGCGATGGGGTGTCCCTTCCGAGCACTGCCACATCGTCCATGTACCCCACTACTTTAGCCTCTAGTCCCCCTCCTCCCGGCAGGGGGACCCCTCTTATTTGCTTATCTCTCCTCAAGGTGCATAGTAGAGGCTCAAGCGCACATATGAAAAGTAGTGGGGACAAAGGACACCCCTGCTTCACTCCGGAATTTAAAATCACATCCTGTGTCTTAAAACCGTTAACTAAAATCTTGCTTGTGCAGTTTTTATAAAAGGCCTTAAGAGACAATAAAAAGCCTTCAGGTATACCCATTTTCTCTAAAACCTTAAAAAGATAAAAATGTGACACTCTGTCAAAAGCCTTCTCGAAGTCTAAGGATAAAATGGCTAGTTTTCCGTTTCTAGACTTTGTGTCACTAATCACATCTTTTAAAAGGTTAAGATTTTCCCATATGCTCCTCCCAGGCACCCCACAGACCTGATTTGAATGGATTATTTTCTCTATTACACTTTTTAATCTATTTGCGCACAGTTTTGCCATCACTTTGTAGTCACAGTTGAGGAGGGTGATTGGTCTCCAGTTCTTTAGATCTGACCGGTCTCCCTTTTTGAACAGCAGGGAGACATCACCCTTCATCCATGAACCTGGGAGGGCTTTTGTTTTAAATACTTCCGTAAAAAGGGAAAAAAGGTCATCTTTTAAAATACCATAAAAAATGACATAAAACTCAATGGGTATACCGTCAGGACCAGGCACCTTACCGGATTTAAAACTCCTGATCGTCTCTAAAACCTCCTGTTCCGAGATCTCCCTCTGTAAAAGAGACTGGGACACAGGGTCTAAAACATTGGTAATCTCCTTCAATGAGTCATTCATAAAATCAATATCAATATTTTTTGTATTAAAAAGATCCGCATAAAATGAATGTACCCTTTTTAAAATACCCTGTACATCTTTTTCTCCTTGTATATTATCAATTAACACCTTTTTATCCGTTACTTTCTTAAAAAAGTACCTGGAGCAGGTCTCGTTCTCTTCAAGGTGCTTTATTTTGGATCTGAAAATTATCTCTTTTCCCTTCTGCTCCAGGCACTGTTTTATTTCTTTTTTTAAGTCAGTAATTTCTCTATAAACCTCTATACCATTGTCTCTGAATTTGTACAGGGTCTGCAGACGGGTATTTAGAAGGGAGTAAAACTCACGCTTCTCTTTAGCTCTAGAGATCCCTACTCTAATAAAAAACTCTTTTATTTTTATTTTCATTTTCTCCCACCATATACTGATGGGAGTGTTAGGATCTCTTACCCGTCTGCAGTACTTGTAGAAGTTGATAAAATCGGATAAAACCTGCGGATCTTCTAAAAGGGATACATTCATCTTCCAGGCATTCCTCCCAGTCTTTTTTCTAAAATCACTCTTCACCTTAAAAGATAAAAGTTTGTGATCAGAAAAAACATTGGTTAAAACATCACACTTAAAAGGCAGTACTTGATAAGAACAGAAGATAAAATCGATCCTGGAGCTGCAGTTTGCGTTGCTCCAGGTCACACCGTCTCTTTCTGGTAAAATACTATTGCATTTCTTAAAAACATCAGTAAGTCTAAAATCAATAATCATATTTTTTAACATAGAAGATGTTTTATCATAGTTTCTACTTACTGAATTGGTAAAACGGTGCTCCCCCCTTAAAATACAATTAAAATCACCTGCTAAAATAAGAGGTTCAGAATCATTGATAAAAAGGGGTAAAATCTCTAACATCCGTGCTCTATCATTTTTATTGGGTGAACCATAAAAATTTAAAAACTGCCATTTAATACCATCAATAAAAGCTTTAACCAATAAAATTCTGCCTGGTAAAATCTCATGAATAAAATCAATAAAAGCATTTCCTTTAAAAAGTATGGCGACCCCTGCTGATCTGGATTCGTTAGATCCAGACCAGACTGATGGACCGTGTACCCAATCTTTTTTATACTTTTCATAATTTAAACTATGCGGGATGCCGCACTCCTGCAGGAAAACCACAGAAGCAGCAAAAATAGACAAGTAGTTAAAAAGGGCAACCCGTTTCGCTCGTGAACTTATACTTCTTACATTCATAGACAATCCGGACAACTCAGCCATTGGAGATGTAAAAAAAAGGGAGGCTCAGATAACAAACTAAAAACCAGATTGCGCACTGGAGCTCTCGTTACCCCCCACCTCCGACTCTACCGTACACATAGAGGAAGCCGGAGAGGAACCACCATCGCTCGAGCAGCCCCCCTCTTCCAAGACCACAGGTGTATAGACGGAGTACATTGGTAAGAACAGCTTCTGGGCTCCATTCTCTTTTTCGGCGTCCACCTCATGCCCCTCCATAGGGGTCGGGTGCGTACTTAGGTCCGTTTCCGGGACCTCGGAGATGGTCACCCCTGAAACCTCCTCCTGGCTGGGAGGAGGAGGGGTATCCACCGCTGGGACCTGTGGAGGAGCTTCACTTGGAGCCCCCGTCACGACAGGAACTTCCATCTGCTCCTCCTGGACCACCTCCGAGTCCGGACGCCCTTTGGAGCCCCTTCGTCTTTTCACCTTTGCTACTCCGTCCGGGTTTTCACACTCAGGGGGACCCCGAGCAGGAGGACCTTCCGGGGTGGAATCGGGCACCTCTCGCTCTTCCACCTTCTCTGAGGTATCTGCCCGATCCCCTCTCGCATTTCTCTTCCCCGGCCTCCTCTCATTTGGGGTCCCCCTTTCCACCTGTGCCTCTTTCTCCTGGGGTTCTTTTGGGGGGGCCGTGGTCTCCATCTCACAGCTTACCTCTTCTTGTGGGGGGTGCTCCTCCTCTCTGGCTTTTCCCCAGGCTGGTCTCCGGACGTCTCTCTTGGGTTGCCCTTGCTGTTCTGTGGTTTTTTTGGGTCTGTGGGGACAGAAAGCATACACGTGACCAAAGTGACGGCAAAAATTACATCTCAAACCCTTATCACATTTTTCTGTTTCATGTTGCATGCTTCCACATTTCTTACAGGAACTTTCACAATTTTCCTTTATGTGCCCATAACGTTGGCACCTTCTGCAGAAGTTTGGCATTCCCGCAAAAAAGAGGTCGCCACACACATTGTTTAATTTAAAACGAGCAGGCGGTAATAGTATCCCCCCTGGGAGGGTGGGGTCTTTGTTGCACGTGACTTGATATCGCCATTTTGAGGTCCAGACACCACAGTCGTTCATGATTTTTCCTCTGAACTCCACCTTTTTAAAGTAGGCTGCCAGGAACCCATCGATCTCTCTCTGATTTACAAAAGGGGAGTACATCTTCACGACAATCAACTTGGTTTCATCTAGGACGTGCTCAACAATTTGGATACCCTTAAGCCTCGGATCATCTTGCTTTGGAATTTTCATTACTGCATCTAAGAATACGCCTTCCCCCATGAAAGTGCAGTCGTAGATCCTCCGCTTAGGGTAATCCTGGATGGCCAAAATCTCTCGCTTACGAACATTAAGAATCTTGTCGAGCACGTCCTCTATCACGAACCTCATGCCACGTGCATCCGCCGCATCACCTGTGAGAATGACCCGCACAGTGTGTTTAATCCGGGCATAAGCCGGTACCGAACCAGGATCTAGATCTTCATCCATGGTTCATTCGTGTTTTGGTCTGGTTCTCTCCGCTCCAACCAACCAGCCAATTCGCTCAAACCTCTCTCCACCCGAAGGCTTTGAGAGGCGATCGCAACCCGTTACCCTGGGACTAAGCCCTCTCCCCAATAGCAACAAGTGGGTGAAGCCCAGGCAATAAACCTGGGCGATCCCACAAGGCCGAGGAGAGGGGTACCCGAGTACCTTCTGACCAGATCTCCTGTATTACTACACTTGATCTTAGCCAAAAGGCCGAGAAGCGATAACCGTGAAAGGGGCGGGCCCAACAAGGTCCCCTTCATGGGCACTATCACTGCTTGCTGTCAGGGAGGCTGCCAGACAATTTTCCATGCACACTCTGGGCTGGGGGGCAGTCAACCACCAGTACACACAGCAGAACCTAAACCCATACCATTATTGCTAAGCAGCAAGACAGGGGCCCATTGCACTCCCACGGGGCCTTTTTAAATGCAATCCATAACCCGGATTTGCCAGGAACCCTTCTTACTCCTCCTACTTGCATGTGACACTGGGCTTAGGATCTGCATAGGAAACACACACACAAGCACACACCTACCTTTGTTGCCTGCAGATGCCTCCTTGGCTGTCCCCAAACGGTATCAAACCAACACCCACGGGAAGCTGTAAGCATAGAGGACATGCCTGCACCCCATTGGACTTACCTGTGTGGGTTAAATCCGGGTTATTTGACAACCTATGGCGGTGATGGTTCTGCTCAGGCAGAGCAGTGCTGATGCTCCTCATAAAGCTGTCGCTGCTGTGAAGGTTCTAGGTGACATCACAAATCCCTTTGGTTACATACACAACAAAGCTGGGTTGTTGTTGTTTACACTCTGCAAGGCCTGTGGAAGTGAGTGACATCATAGCACTGTAGTTCTGAGGGTTCAAGATGGATGCAACAATCTCCTGTTGCTTCTATGAAGGCCGTAATAGACGACATCACCAAACAGCTCCATAGTCACATACACAGCAAAGGAGAGATGTTGTTTACACCTAGTGATGTCAGTGGTATTGAGTGACATCACAGCACAGTGCTAAGGCTCCTGGGCCTGGACACAGCAGCGGCTGCAATATCTCAACGGAGAATACGTTTATATCTATGTGTGTGTGTGCGCATATATATATATATATATATATATATATATATATATATATATATATTTCTCCGCCGAAATCACTTTTAAACCCATTTCCACCTTTTTTTCCCTTCTCTTCCTCTTACTTTTTTTTCACGTTTTTTTACGTTTTTCTCCTTTTCGCCTCTTTTCTGGGCGTATTATTCTTCTTTTTCTTCTTTTTTTTCGTCTAATGCATACCCCATCAGTGCAGCAATGCTTATTCAATACCGCCAGCAGATGGAGACACTGGGGGATAATTTTCTAAGGATTTATACTGATTTTTCCTGTCTGAATTTGTCGCACAGAAAGTTGCAGGCCAAATATGTGTGACATTTCTGCGACTTTAGCTTCTAGAGCATTTTTACAACATTATACATAGGTGCTGAATACATAAAAAGCGACTGTTCAGCGACAGACAAGTCGCATCGGCTGAAAGTAGGCCAGAATGTCAGTCCATGTTGGAGCAGGTTTAGATACAGTCTAAAGCATAGATCTCAAAGTCTGTGCACAGAATTTAGCAAGGGCCTCGCACCTTCTGATGCATCAGGTAGGTGCACAATAGCATAGCCTAACCCTCTGTACTTTGGTCTATATTGATGCGGGACATAGACAGCCAGCTGATGACCAATCCATTAGTGCAATGGATGGCTGGAAGCATTTGTCTTTGCCTTTGCAATACCACAGAAGCAATGCATGGTCAATGTACAGCAATGACACACCTGTGTGAACAGCCAGGAGACCCCCCCCCCCCCCCCCCCATGTTATGTTACATAGTTACATAGTTAGTACGGTCGAAAAAAGACATATGTCCATCACGTTCAACCAGGGAATTAAGGGGTAGGGGTGTGGCGCGATATTGGGGAAGGGATGAGATTTTATATTTCTTCATAAGCATTAATCTTATTTTGTCAATTAGGAACATTCAGCACCCACCCGCTATCAAGGCAGCTGCCTATCATGTCATGCCCTACCTGCACAGGTGTGCTGGCTACTCAAATGATCCAATTAAGGAGGCCATTTAGTCAGCAGCAGCAGAAGTCCTGTGCCTGGACGCTCCAACAGGGGCCAGACACAAGCAGAAGCAGAAGCAGCAGAAGCAGCAGCAGCACCACCTTTTGTTTTTTGGCTGCAGCAGCAGCAAGGCCCACAGGGCTGGCTAGCTGGCTAGCCAGCAAGCAGGTAGCAATGAAAGTAGGAATCTTTCTTTTTAACCCTGTAAGGGGGTGGTGCACTGTACCCGAAGATACTGCCATATCGGGTCAATGCATAGGGCGACGGAAGCAAGCTTCGAAATCGGCCCCCGTTCTCAAAAATCCATTTAATATATGGTCCCCAGATAGGGGACGTATCAGATATTAAACTGATAAGAACAGATACTACACTTGATCTTAGCCAAAAGGCCGAGAAGCGATAACCGTGAAAGGGGCGGGCCCAACAAGGTCCCCTTCATGGGCACTATCACTGCTTGCTGTCAGGGAGGCTGCCAGACAATTTTCCATGCACACTCTGGGCTGGGGGGCAGTCAACCACCAGTACACACAGCAGAACCTAAACCCATACCATTATTGCTAAGCAGCAAGACAGGGGCCCATTGCACTCCCACGGGGCCTTTTTAAATGCAATCCATAACCCGGATTTGCCAGGAACCCTTCTTACTCCTCCTACTTGCATGTGACACTGGGCTTAGGATCTGCATAGGAAACACACACACAAGCACACACCTACCTTTGTTGCCTGCAGATGCCTCCTTGGCTGTCCCCAAACGGTATCAAACCAACACCCACGGGAAGCTGTAAGCATAGAGGACATGCCTGCACCCCATTGGACTTACCTGTGTGGGTTAAATCCGGGTTATTTGACAACCTATGGCGGTGATGGTTCTGCTCAGGCAGAGCAGTGCTGATGCTCCTCATAAAGCTGTCGCTGCTGTGAAGGTTCTAGGTGACATCACAAATCCCTTTGGTTACATACACAACAAAGCTGGGTTGTTGTTGTTTACACTCTGCAAGGCCTGTGGAAGTGAGTGACATCATAGCACTGTAGTTCTGAGGGTTCAAGATGGATGCAACAATCTCCTGTTGCTTCTATGAAGGCCGTAATAGACGACATCACCAAACAGCTCCATAGTCACATACACAGCAAAGGAGAGATGTTGTTTACACCTAGTGATGTCAGTGGTATTGAGTGACATCACAGCACAGTGCTAAGGCTCCTGGGCCTGGACACAGCAGCGGCTGCAATATCTCAACGGAGAATACGTTTATATCTATGTGTGTGTGTGCGCATATATATATATATATATATATATATATATATATATATATTCTCCGCCGAAATCACTTTTAAACCCATTTCCACCTTTTTTTCCCTTCTCTTCCTCTTACTTTTTTTTCACGTTTTTTTACGTTTTTCTCCTTTTCGCCTCTTTTCTGGGCGTATTATTCTTCTTTTTCTTCTTTTTTTTCGTCTAATGCATTCCCCATCAGTGCAGCAATGCTTATTCAATACCGCCAGCAGATGGAGACACTGGGGGATAATTTTCTAAGGATTTATACTGATTTTTCCTGTCTGAATTTGTCGCACAGAAAGTTGCAGGCCAAATATGTGTGACATTTCTGCGACTTTAGCTTCTAGAGCATTTTTACAACATTATACATAGGTGCTGAATACATAAAAAGCGACTGTTCAGCGACAGACAAGTCGCATCGGCTGAAAGTAGGCCAGAATGTCAGTCCATGTTGGAGCAGGTTTAGATACAGTCTAAAGCATAGATCTCAAAGTCTGTGCACAGAATTTAGCAAGGGCCTCGCACCTTCTGATGCATCAGGTAGGTGCACAATAGCATAGCCTAACCCTCTGTACTTTGGTCTATATTGATGCGGGACATAGACAGCCAGCTGATGACCAATCCATTAGTGCAATGGATGGCTGGAAGCATTTGTCTTTGCCTTTGCAATACCACAGAAGCAATGCATGGTCAATGTACAGCAATGACACACCTGTGTGAACAGCCAGGAGACCCCCCCCCCCCCCCCCCATGTTATGTTACATAGTTACATAGTTAGTACGGTCGAAAAAAGACATATGTCCATCACGTTCAACCAGGGAATTAAGGGGTAGGGGTGTGGCGCGATATTGGGGAAGGGATGAGATTTTATATTTCTTCATAAGCATTAATCTTATTTTGTCAATTAGGAACATTCAGCACCCACCCGCTATCAAGGCAGCTGCCTATCATGTCATGCCCTACCTGCACAGGTGTGCTGGCTACTCAAATGATCCAATTAAGGAGGCCATTTAGTCAGCAGCAGCAGAAGTCCTGTGCCTGGACGCTCCAACAGGGGCCAGACACAAGCAGAAGCAGAAGCAGCAGAAGCAGCAGCAGCACCACCTTTTGTTTTTTGGCTGCAGCAGCAGCAAGGCCCACAGGGCTGGCTAGCTGGCTAGCCAGCAAGCAGGTAGCAATGAAAGTAGGAATCTTTCTTTTTAACCCTGTAAGGGGGTGGTGCACTGTACCCGAAGATACTGCCATATCGGGTCAATGCATAGGGCGACGGAAGCAAGCTTCGAAATCGGCCCCCGTTCTCAAAAATCCATTTAATATATGGTCCCCAGATAGGGGACGTATCAGATATTAAACTGATAAGAACAGATTTTTTTTTTTTTTTTTTTTTTCCTCAGTTACAGACTATTGTTTGGACGATCATCAGGTCACCTACCAAGACTCGTCACTTAAAACAATATCTGAAAAAACATCATACGGAAAAAACTAACTAAGGGAACCGAGTGCCAAGAAAAAGTGACTAAACAACAAAACAAAAAAACATGTCAAAAACAATCACAGAAATTGGTCAAAAACTTACAGCTTTCTCCTTTACGTACTTCTTATAAATTCTTCCATCGTGTATGCATCCAGATTTTCTCCGCTTCTTCTTCACCAATTCTCTTTTTGTCCAGTAGAAAGATAGTAAAAATCCTTCCTAAAAACAATCTTTTCAATTCCCTCGGAGAAATAACAACATTTTTAAAAACAAGCAAATTGCGTGAGTCCCATAAAACCTCTTTAAAAACAGAAAAAAGAATCCAATTAGTACGTGTATCTTCCTTTTTACTAAGATCTTGACCAATAAAAACTTTCTCAAAAGAAAAACTGTTATATCCAGTGAGTTGGATTAAAAACCTCTTTAAAAACATAAAAAATTCTTTTGCATAAAAACAGTCCCAATAAAGGTGCACTAAGTCTTCTCTACCTCCACAACCCTCTCTTGGGCATCTGTCACTTATTCTCAAACCTCTTCCATTTAAAAAAGATCGGGTTGGGAGGCAGCCATGAAAGGACATCCAACTAACGTCTTTTTGTCTGTTTGATAGTCTAATAACTTTAAAAAACTTCCAAATCTTCACAGACTGAGCATTAGTGCAGAATGGTACTTCATATAATCTCTCATTTTTCCTTATTTCTTGTTCTATTTTCTTTTTATCAGGTTCACCTAAAGAGCTCAAACCAAATTGATCATTGAAAGACCTGAGGAGCACATAGAAGGTAGGTATCACATGTGCTATGGGTCTCCTCAAATCCCTCTCACACCAGCCCCATTTGGAAAACAACCATCCTGCAAGGTATTTACTCATGTCTGCCGCCCTATTATTGCACTGTATCAATTTAAAAATTAAAAGAAAATAGTGCACCTTTAAAAACAGATCAATGTTTGGAAAGTTATATCCGCCCAAATTCATACTCTTCATCACTTCTTCTCTTCTCATTTTCTCCATCTTAGACCCCCAGAAGAACACAAAAAGCTTCCTTGTGACTCTCCTAGTCCATAACTTCCCTGGAGGAAGCACCATAGCCGTATACAAGAGAAGCGGTAGGATTACAGACTTAATGATAAGAACTTTCCCTTTAAGTGACAAGTTCCTTAACCTCCAGAAGGATAGCTTCTTCTCAATTTTACTGTCCAAAGTCTCATAACTTTTCTTTCCTTTGAGGTCTTTGTCAAATATCACTCCTAGCACTTCAATGTCTTCTTTTTCCTTAACACCATCCACTACTATATTCTCTTGGTTCCCAAGACTGCATAATTGGCACTTCCCCCAGTTCACATTCATCCCAGCCACACAACAAAAAATCCTCACATGCAAATTTACTCTGTTGAGATCTGCTTGGGATGTACAAGTAAAAACCACATCGTCCATATAACTTAAGACCTTTAACTTACTACCATCACTACCTGGAATAAAAACACCACTCACACATTTATCTTTCTGCACATTCTTCAACAGGCCCTCTATAACGCATATAAACAGAATTGGGGAGAGTGGGCATCCCTGTCTGACTCCAGACAAGACATTAAAAGCAGGCCCCACATGCCCATTTACTAAAATCTGACTTGTCACCCCATGATAAAAACTCATAATAACAGATAATAACTTTTCTGGAATACCTAAGTGTTTTAAAACAATGAACATAAAATCATGTGCAACCTTATCATAAGCCTTTTCGAAATCTATGGACTCAACAAACAGTGCATTCTTGTTAAAGTTACTGTAATAAATAGAGTCTCTTAAAAGCAATAAATTATCTGTTATTTTTCTTTTCGGTACTGCACAAACTTGGTATTCTCCTACAAGGTGGTCCACTACATCACTCAGTCTATTAGCCACAATCTTAGCAATTATCTTGTAGTCACAATTTAATAAAGTTATAGGTCTCCAATTTTTAAGATCTCTGCCATCACCTTTTTTATGAATTAATGTTATGACCCCTTTCTTCATAGATTCAGCTAAAACACCTGAGTTAAAAACATATTGCACCACCCGTGTAAACTCTTTACTTAAAATATTCCAGAACGCGGAATAAAACTCAGCGGGGAGACCATCACAGCCTGGTGTCTTCCCTTTGGCCATCTTATCCAGGGCCTGCTTGATCTCCCCTTCACTAACATCATCAATCAAAAAATCAACTTTTTCAACAGGAACATTATTCTCCAAAATATTACAATAATCATTCATCTCCGTCTCACTGGCTCTGCTCTTATTACTAAAGAGTGTCTCATAAAATCTGCCAATCTCCTTCACCATCTCCTCTCCAAAAACTTCCCCCGTAGGGGTAAAAACAGATTTAAAAACACCTTTAGCATTAAAACATTTTTTAAAGAAATACCGTGTACACTGCTCATTTTCTTCTAGGTGCTGCACTTTAGACTTATATACAATATTCCTTCCCTTTTCCAACAACCTTTTTTTCATCTCCCCCTTCACCTTAACAATCTCATCCTCCACCTCCACACCAACACGTTTAAACTTATAGAGAGTCTCTAACCGGGATACAAGCCTTTCATCACTCCTCCTCTTCTCTTGTGCTCTCTTTATGCAAAACATCTTAAAGAAATTAGAAAACTCTCCTTTAGCCCATTCCCACCACACTAAGACATTACTAAAATCAGGTTGTTTAGAAACACAGGATAAAAACACATGATTAAAACCAGCCATTACTTCCTCATCTTCCAATAGACTTACATTTAATTTCCAGAGCCCCCTCCCAAAATGAAGGGACTCTGTGACACTTATCTCAGCCGACACCATCTTGTGGTCTGAGAAAGTTGACATCATTTGATTGCACCGGACCACCTTAATCCCATCAGAGACCAGGATGTAATCGATCCGGGATTTACAGCGGCCACTATCTGATATGTACGTATATCTTTCATCAGTGCTAACCATCAGTCCAACATCAGTAAAATGCAAGTCTTGAATAATTTGATTTAAAACATTGGAAGTAATATCAGTTCTAACCTCAGCAGAGCTCTCACGATCATTGACGGATCTAATGCAGTTAAAATCGCCAACAATAATAGTATCTTCACGACCAGGGATAAAAAACTTAAGGGACTCTAAAAAAGACAAACGTGCTTGTTTTTCTGCTGGAGCATACACATTAAAAATTCTCATCCTCTGGCCCAAAACCTCAAAAATTAAAACCATACAACGACCAGGTACTAAAATTTGGCAATTTAAAACTTTAATGTCCCTGTTTCGCAATAAAATCCCCACACCTTCATTTTTGTTTTCTGCACATGTGGACCAGAAGGACTGCCCACACTTCCACTCATTTGCATAAGGTGCTGACTTTATTGCACACTCCTGTAAACATATCACATCACTTCTAACATTCTCAAGAATATCAAAAATTGCAGCTCTCCTAATTTCAGACTCAATACTTCTTACATTAATAGTTGTTACAACCAAAGTCATAATAACTAGGAAAAGAAAACCAAATGCTTTAAAATCCATCTTAACTTAGAAATTAACATTTTGGCCTTCAACTTTCCTATGTAAACTTGCAAAACAATCAGGCGACCCTATGTTAGAGTCCCTGTCTATTTCATTATCACTACCAAGAACAAGGGCTTCCTGATCCTCAGACCAGCTCCCTGTCTTACACCTTTTATTCACCACCTGCACATCCTCATCTTCCTCCTCCTCTTCTTCCTTACTGCGAGAAACTCTCTGACCAGGTGTTAGAGATCTCTGAGATGACCCAACAACTTCCATTCCCTCCTCCTCCCCCACAATTGGGTTTGGACATTCAATATCATCCATAGCCTCTTCACTAGAAAGAACATCACCATACACTGTCTCAATTTTCTCCACCACTTTCACTTTTTTTGCTTTTTTCTTTTTCACCAAGGTAAATTCACCTCCCACACCTGTCTCCTCACCAGTCACAGCAGTGGAAACACCCTCCTCCCCTGACCTCTCCTGAGTGCTAATGTGCTCCACTATCACAGAACTTTCCTCAGCCACCTGTGCCACATTAACACTCACACTCACACTCTCACCAACTCCAGGAACAAACCTCCCTCCCCCTTTTTCTCTTTGTTCTCCTCTATTCCCAGCTGCATCAGCATAACTTCTCTTCTTTTTATACCACATATCACAGCCTCTTGCCAAATGTTCCTCACTTCCACAGATATCACATGTCTTCTTCTCTGTACAGATACTTGCTTCATGACCAGTTTTCCCACAATTTCTGCAACATTCTCCTTTCTCAGGGCAATAATCCTGCACATGGCCATAGGCATGGCACTTTCTACAATATTGCAACTGGCCTTCATAAAAGCAGAAACCTCTCTCTCCTCCGATAGAAAACACCTGTGGTATGCTCTTCCTTCCATCTTGCATTCCTTCATCTTTTTTAAATTTTACAATAAACTTTCTCTTACAATTAAAGTACCCAAACTTGTTCTTAAGTCTTCCTATAAATTTCACTTCCTCGCAATACCGGAACAAAAAGTTTGTAACCATTTCATCAGAAACCTTAGGATTATACATGTGGACAATTACTACCTTTGTTGTATTCATAAATAACGGTTCCACTTTAATCTTCTTCATTATAGCAGGCTCACTTTTCCTCTTCATTTCTTCAAGATCCATATAGACTCTCTGGCAAATCTCAGAACCACAAAAAGTAATATCATAAATTCCTTGCCTAGGAAAATCCTGTATAGCCAATACATTCCATACCTGTAGGTAATCAAGCTTGCGAAGAATCTCCACAACGATTTGGTCAAGTCCGATCGTCCCCCGGTGCTCGCCAGGAACGTAGATCCGCACCGTGTCCTCAAGTCCACGCGCCTTCTCGCTCATTTTTGCAGGTAAAACCCACGATCGCAGCTCAGCAACAATCCAGGGCCCCCCGTAAAGAGGGCCCCGATCCCCACTCCTTTCAACCCAAACCACGCACAGAAATCCACACGTGATCTTAGCCAAAAGGCCGAGAAGCGATAACCGTGAAAGGGGCGGGCCCAACAAGGTCCCCTTCATGGGCACTATCACTGCTTGCTGTCAGGGAGGCTGCCAGACAATTTTCCATGCACACTCTGGGCTGGGGGGCAGTCAACCACCAGTACACACAGCAGAACCTAAACCCATACCATTATTGCTAAGCAGCAAGACAGGGGCCCATTGCACTCCCACGGGGCCTTTTTAAATGCAATCCATAACCCGGATTTGCCAGGAACCCTTCTTACTCCTCCTACTTGCATGTGACACTGGGCTTAGGATCTGCATAGGAAACACACACACAAGCACACACCTACCTTTGTTGCCTGCAGATGCCTCCTTGGCTGTCCCCAAACGGTATCAAACCAACACCCACGGGAAGCTGTAAGCATAGAGGACATGCCTGCACCCCATTGGACTTACCTGTGTGGGTTAAATCCGGGTTATTTGACAACCTATGGCGGTGATGGTTCTGCTCAGGCAGAGCAGTGCTGATGCTCCTCATAAAGCTGTCGCTGCTGTGAAGGTTCTAGGTGACATCACAAATCCCTTTGGTTACATACACAACAAAGCTGGGTTGTTGTTGTTTACACTCTGCAAGGCCTGTGGAAGTGAGTGACATCATAGCACTGTAGTTCTGAGGGTTCAAGATGGATGCAACAATCTCCTGTTGCTTCTATGAAGGCCGTAATAGACGACATCACCAAACAGCTCCATAGTCACATACACAGCAAAGGAGAGATGTTGTTTACACCTAGTGATGTCAGTGGTATTGAGTGACATCACAGCACAGTGCTAAGGCTCCTGGGCCTGGACACAGCAGCGGCTGCAATATCTCAACGGAGAATACGTTTATATCTATGTGTGTGTGTGCGCATATATATATATATATATATATATATATATATATATATATATATATTTCTCCGCCGAAATCACTTTTAAACCCATTTCCACCTTTTTTTCCCTTCTCTTCCTCTTACTTTTTTTTCACGTTTTTTTACGTTTTTCTCCTTTTCGCCTCTTTTCTGGGCGTATTATTCTTCTTTTTCTTCTTTTTTTTCGTCTAATGCATACCCCATCAGTGCAGCAATGCTTATTCAATACCGCCAGCAGATGGAGACACTGGGGGATAATTTTCTAAGGATTTATACTGATTTTTCCTGTCTGAATTTGTCGCACAGAAAGTTGCAGGCCAAATATGTGTGACATTTCTGCGACTTTAGCTTCTAGAGCATTTTTACAACATTATACATAGGTGCTGAATACATAAAAAGCGACTGTTCAGCGACAGACAAGTCGCATCGGCTGAAAGTAGGCCAGAATGTCAGTCCATGTTGGAGCAGGTTTAGATACAGTCTAAAGCATAGATCTCAAAGTCTGTGCACAGAATTTAGCAAGGGCCTCGCACCTTCTGATGCATCAGGTAGGTGCACAATAGCATAGCCTAACCCTCTGTACTTTGGTCTATATTGATGCGGGACATAGACAGCCAGCTGATGACCAATCCATTAGTGCAATGGATGGCTGGAAGCATTTGTCTTTGCCTTTGCAATACCACAGAAGCAATGCATGGTCAATGTACAGCAATGACACACCTGTGTGAACAGCCAGGAGACCCCCCCCCCCCCCCCATGTTATGTTACATAGTTACATAGTTAGTACGGTCGAAAAAAGACATATGTCCATCACGTTCAACCAGGGAATTAAGGGGTAGGGGTGTGGCGCGATATTGGGGAAGGGATGAGATTTTATATTTCTTCATAAGCATTAATCTTATTTTGTCAATTAGGAACATTCAGCACCCACCCGCTATCAAGGCAGCTGCCTATCATGTCATGCCCTACCTGCACAGGTGTGCTGGCTACTCAAATGATCCAATTAAGGAGGCCATTTAGTCAGCAGCAGCAGAAGTCCTGTGCCTGGACGCTCCAACAGGGGCCAGACACAAGCAGAAGCAGAAGCAGCAGAAGCAGCAGCAGCACCACCTTTTGTTTTTTGGCTGCAGCAGCAGCAAGGCCCACAGGGCTGGCTAGCTGGCTAGCCAGCAAGCAGGTAGCAATGAAAGTAGGAATCTTTCTTTTTAACCCTGTAAGGGGGTGGTGCACTGTACCCGAAGATACTGCCATATCGGGTCAATGCATAGGGCGACGGAAGCAAGCTTCGAAATCGGCCCCCGTTCTCAAAAATCCATTTAATATATGGTCCCCAGATAGGGGACGTATCAGATATTAAACTGATAAGAACAGATACTACACTTGATCTTAGCCAAAAGGCCGAGAAGCGATAACCGTGAAAGGGGCGGGCCCAACAAGGTCCCCTTCATGGGCACTATCACTGCTTGCTGTCAGGGAGGCTGCCAGACAATTTTCCATGCACACTCTGGGCTGGGGGGCAGTCAACCACCAGTACACACAGCAGAACCTAAACCCATACCATTATTGCTAAGCAGCAAGACAGGGGCCCATTGCACTCCCACGGGGCCTTTTTAAATGCAATCCATAACCCGGATTTGCCAGGAACCCTTCTTACTCCTCCTACTTGCATGTGACACTGGGCTTAGGATCTGCATAGGAAACACACACACAAGCACACACCTACCTTTGTTGCCTGCAGATGCCTCCTTGGCTGTCCCCAAACGGTATCAAACCAACACCCACGGGAAGCTGTAAGCATAGAGGACATGCCTGCACCCCATTGGACTTACCTGTGTGGGTTAAATCCGGGTTATTTGACAACCTATGGCGGTGATGGTTCTGCTCAGGCAGAGCAGTGCTGATGCTCCTCATAAAGCTGTCGCTGCTGTGAAGGTTCTAGGTGACATCACAAATCCCTTTGGTTACATACACAACAAAGCTGGGTTGTTGTTGTTTACACTCTGCAAGGCCTGTGGAAGTGAGTGACATCATAGCACTGTAGTTCTGAGGGTTCAAGATGGATGCAACAATCTCCTGTTGCTTCTATGAAGGCCGTAATAGACGACATCACCAAACAGCTCCATAGTCACATACACAGCAAAGGAGAGATGTTGTTTACACCTAGTGATGTCAGTGGTATTGAGTGACATCACAGCACAGTGCTAAGGCTCCTGGGCCTGGACACAGCAGCGGCTGCAATATCTCAACGGAGAATACGTTTATATCTATGTGTGTGTGTGCGCATATATATATATATATATATATATATATATATATATATATATATATATTTCTCCGCCGAAATCACTTTTAAACCCATTTCCACCTTTTTTTCCCTTCTCTTCCTCTTACTTTTTTTTCACGTTTTTTTACGTTTTTCTCCTTTTCGCCTCTTTTCTGGGCGTATTATTCTTCTTTTTCTTCTTTTTTTTCGTCTAATGCATACCCCATCAGTGCAGCAATGCTTATTCAATACCGCCAGCAGATGGAGACACTGGGGGATAATTTTCTAAGGATTTATACTGATTTTTCCTGTCTGAATTTGTCGCACAGAAAGTTGCAGGCCAAATATGTGTGACATTTCTGCGACTTTAGCTTCTAGAGCATTTTTACAACATTATACATAGGTGCTGAATACATAAAAAGCGACTGTTCAGCGACAGACAAGTCGCATCGGCTGAAAGTAGGCCAGAATGTCAGTCCATGTTGGAGCAGGTTTAGATACAGTCTAAAGCATAGATCTCAAAGTCTGTGCACAGAATTTAGCAAGGGCCTCGCACCTTCTGATGCATCAGGTAGGTGCACAATAGCATAGCCTAACCCTCTGTACTTTGGTCTATATTGATGCGGGACATAGACAGCCAGCTGATGACCAATCCATTAGTGCAATGGATGGCTGGAAGCATTTGTCTTTGCCTTTGCAATACCACAGAAGCAATGCATGGTCAATGTACAGCAATGACACACCTGTGTGAACAGCCAGGAGACCCCCCCATGTTATGTTACATAGTTACATAGTTAGTACGGTCGAAAAAAGACATATGTCCATCACGTTCAACCAGGGAATTAAGGGGTAGGGGTGTGGCGCGATATTGGGGAAGGGATGAGATTTTATATTTCTTCATAAGCATTAATCTTATTTTGTCAATTAGGAACATTCAGCACCCACCCGCTATCAAGGCAGCTGCCTATCATGTCATGCCCTACCTGCACAGGTGTGCTGGCTACTCAAATGATCCAATTAAGGAGGCCATTTAGTCAGCAGCAGCAGAAGTCCTGTGCCTGGACGCTCCAACAGGGGCCAGACACAAGCAGAAGCAGAAGCAGCAGAAGCAGCAGCAGCACCACCTTTTGTTTTTTGGCTGCAGCAGCAGCAAGGCCCACAGGGCTGGCTAGCTGGCTAGCCAGCAAGCAGGTAGCAATGAAAGTAGGAATCTTTCTTTTTAACCCTGTAAGGGGGTGGTGCACTGTACCCGAAGATACTGCCATATCGGGTCAATGCATAGGGCGACGGAAGCAAGCTTCGAAATCGGCCCCCGTTCTCAAAAATCCATTTAATATATGGTCCCCAGATAGGGGACGTATCAGATATTAAACTGATAAGAACAGATTTTTTTTTTTTTTTTTTTTAAACCTTCAGGTTTGGACATTAAAACATCAAAATCCAACTCCATACTTCGTCACTTAGACTTTCTGAAGTAAAGTCCAACTCATCATTAGGTCTTTCTTTTTATTTTCAATTTCAAACAAACATAAATACCATCACCAATTACAAACTTACAAGATATCTCCATTTCAAAAACTTCCATATCCCCTCAGCATCCTTATCCCCCAAATTCTTCCTATCACACAAATAAACAACATATAACCTATCTAGAATCATCTTAATACAACCCTCCACCGACACGTTTTTTCTTTTGAATACACATAAATTCCTAACATCCCAAAGTACTTCTTTAATAATGGCAAGCAACACAAAAAAAAACCCTTTCCTTATCTCTCCCTACCATACTAAGTCCAAACATAACCACATCATACGACATATACCTTATACCAGTCAATTCTTTAAACAGCAATCTCATCCCTTTCCACACACCTTGCGCCATTTCACAATTCCAAAATACATGCATCACACTCTCAATCCCATCACACTCATCTCTTGGACACCTCTCATACCTTCCAATCCCTCTATTTCTTTGAAATTCTCTTACCGGTAACGCACCATGCAAACTCTGCCATACTATCTCACGTTGTCTATTTGTTACTCCAACAGTCATTATACTCTTCCACACTCTCCCCACATCTACAGCTCTCACCATATTAATTGAACATTCAACTTCGTCTTTTTTAATGTACCCAATCATACTCTTTTTACTCACAAACACTTCTGGACCCACACCAATCAACCTATAATTCTCCAAAAATTTCACCACATATACATACCAACTAGGACACACAAAAGCATAAGGCACTCTCAAATCTCTTTCCAACCAACCCAATTTACATAACACACTGCCACCCAAATATCTCACCATACATGCACAACTCTTTTCACCTCCCATCATTCTTTTCAAAGCAAAAACAATATTCACACCCAGATACACATCAACATTCGGAAAGTCCATTCCTCCATTTTTACCATCTTTCATTACAATCTCTCTCTTAACTCTTTCCATCTTTGTACCCCACAAAAACACAAATAACATTCTTTTCACCTTTCGCAAAACCATATAACTTGGCGGAAACACAACAGCAACATATAACAGTATTGGCAAAATCACACTCTTCACTATCATAACCTTACCAACCATTGACAACTCTCTCAATCTCCAAAAATTCAATTTCTTTTGCACTCTCTTCCCCACATCCTCCCAACTATTTCTACCATCCAACCGTTCATCCATCTTCACCCCCAATACCTGAATAGGCCCTTCCACCCCTTCCATACCAACATCCTCACTCTGAGTCACACCACCAAAACATTTATATTCACTCTTTCCCCAATTGACCTTAAAACCAGACGCACCACAAAACAGGCTTACCAATAACTTGGATCTTCTTACAGCCGCAACAGATTCACTTACCACACATACATCATCCATATAAGCCAACACTTTAACCACTTTACCACGACCCCCCGGAACTCTCACACCTCTCACACATTTATCCTTACGCAATAATTCTAATAATGGTTCCATAGCACAAATAAAAGCAATAGGTGACAAGGGACATCCCTGTCTCACCCCTGAACATACTTTAATCTCCTCAGTCATCCATCCATTAATCAGAATCTTACTATACACTTCCTTATACAACATTCTCACAATATTCACAAAATCACCTGGAAACCCCATTTTAACTAGCACCTTAAACAAAAACCCATGCGACAAACGGTCAAAAGCTTTTTCAAAATCAATTGACAACACACGAACCACCTGCTTTCTACACATACCATCCCACAATATATCTCTCAACAAACACAAATTCTCACTAATTCTTCTTCCTGGCACACCACACACTTGCTCCTCCCCAATCACTTGCTCTATCACGTCCCTCATTCTATTTGTAATCAGCTTTGCAAATATTTTATAATCCACATTCAACAAAGTTATCGGCCTCCAATTCCTTACATCATTCACATCCCCTTTCTTATAAATCAAAACCACTATCCCACTCTTCATACTTTCCACCAATCTTCCATTAGCCCACATATACTTAAAGATACTCTCCATATCATCCTTCAGTACATCCCACAATTTCACATAAAACTCAGCCGGCAACCCATCCTCTCCAGGAGTCTTATTTTTAGCCATACTATCAACCGTCCTTTTAATTTCTTCCATTCCAATCTCTCTCATTAAACTCTCATACTCATTACAATCTACCTTCTTATCAATCACTTCCAGCACTTCCTCAGCCAAACCCCTATCACACTGTTTGACTGCATATAAGTCCTCATAAAACTCTTTCACCTCATTCAGTACAGCTTTGCCTCTCACCAAACCACCATCCTTATCATACACACTCACTAAATCATCCTTTCTCCCAATCACTTTCTTAAAAAAATATCTTGAACACTTTTCATCCTTCTCCAATTTGTCCACTTTTGCTCGGTACATTAACTCTTTTCCTCTTTCATTCAACCAATCCTTTATATCTCTTTTCACAGCATCAATCTTACCATCCACTCTCCATCCCTTCTTTTTCAACTTAATGAGAAACCCCAACCTTTTATTCAGCCATTCATACTTCTTTCTTTCCCTAGCTTTCCTTTTATAACCTTCCCTCTTGAAAAAAACCTTAGTTCTTTCTTTAACCCACTCCCACCAACACAATAAATCCAAAAATTCTTTTTTCTTCTCACACCATAACTTATACTTCTTAATATACCTATCATATACCTCCTTTTCATCCAACAGTTTCACATTAAGCTTCCAGTAACCCCTCCCACTTATGCAAATCTCATCCAACACCAAACCACAACTCACACGCTCATGATCAGAATAAATCACTCTCTCTTGCTTATACCACATACATCCTATCATTTTGGACACAAAACACATATCTAATCTTGACTCACTCCTTCCACTCTCAGCATGATATGTTGCTAACACAGGATTCACACCACACACTTCAACCACATCTCTTAACTTGAAATCACTCACCATACTCTTAAGCATATTTCCAGAAACATCCGCATCCCTCCCAATCTCACAGTTGAAATCACCTACTAACAACACTGGTTCCTTCCCAGACAAAAACCCCTTAATTATTTCAAACAAACCCACCCTCTCCTCCTTATTCACAGGTGCATAAACATTAATTAACTTAAACTTAAACCCATGTAACCCAACCTCCACCAACACACACCTTCCTTCCCTTAACACCATTTGACTACAAACTTTAAACTTATTATTCCTAAACAAAACCCCAACTCCATCATTTCTATTTACATTAGAGCAAGACCACACTGCTGGTCCATATCTCCACTCCTCCTTTTTTGGAGGAAAATCCAATCCACATTCCTGTAGACAAATTATGTCATTATTAGTTCCTGCCAATTCCTCCAGAATGGCCGCTCTTCTATTCTTATTTTTAAAGACTCTAACATTTGACAAACTAACCGAAAAAGACATATCAAATCAAATAACAACCCATAGGAAGAAAAAACCTAGAAGAGAGTTAATGAACTTTACGGCTCAGTGTCGAGGGAGAAGTTTCTTCTCCAATGCATTTATCCATTTCACCCTCAGATATTGCGGCAAAACGATTACTCGTCTCCACCACCGTCTGCTCCATCTTTTCACCACTGGCACCTCTCGCCGCCTTCCGTGGGGGACGAAAAAGATCTTCCTCTCTCTCTTTAGCACTTTCCTCTTCTGAATTCGACCATTCAACTTTTTGAGTGCCAGACACCTGAGGACTAGGCACCTCTTCAATTCTCACCTCCTCCTCCATCTCCTCTTCAATCTCCTCCTGCACCTTCTCTTCCACCACCGTTGCTTTCTCAATAATGCTAGCAATCACACTCTTTTCTGCCATGTCTGCCTTTGCCTTTTCCCTTTTTTTAATTGCCAAATCTTTTCTGGCCTCTTTCTCCTTCTCCCTCTTAGCCACCTCCGGACAATTTCTATACACATGTCCAACAAGGCCACAAAGATCACAAGTTCTGGGCTGTGGACAAGCTCCCGCCTCATGCCCTGGCATTTTACAATTTCGGCACTTCTTATTACCTGGACAAGCCTCTTTAACATGTCCAAACAGCAAACAATCACGGCAAAACAATGGCTGGCCATAATAATAGACATAACCCCGGTTTCCAGCGATTGAAAAATTGGCCGGTGGGTGTTTCACTCCACCAATGCTCCCAGGATCCAGCTTCAGTTTTACAAAGAACTTCCATGTGCCATTAAACACACCCAAACTACTAGTTTGCTTCACTCCCCCTTGGACACTTTCACAGTAGATACTTAGAAAGTTCTTAATCATATCCGGGTCTAAGAACGGATTGTACATATGTACAAACAGAGTCTTCACTCCCATCTCAAACAGAGGAAAAAACTTTACATTTTCCAAGACAGGGTTACTGGCATTTCTTTTCAAACATTCATAGAAGTTCTGGCAATCAGCTTCATAGATGAAGGACACATCATATATTCCTTGCTTCCTATTCTCTTGCACACAGAACAAACTATCCATGCCAAAACCGCCCAATTTCTCCACAAGTTCATGTCCAATGTACTCAATCCGATTCTTACCCCGGTCAGAAGTTTCCACCATAAAACGTACAGTCTTCTCAATCGCAGGGAGGTATTCCTTTCCAGCCATTGTTCTTCTCTTGTCTGTCGGTTCCACAGTAAGATCACCACTCCGGATTCCTGCTCAGCAGAACACCCGCACCCCTGACCCAGACCAAGTTTACACTTGATCGGAGCCAAAAGGCCGAGAAGCGATAACCGTGAAAGGGGCGGGCCCAACAAGGTCCCCTTCATGGGCACTATCACTGCTTGCTGTCAGGGAGGCTGCCAGACAATTTTCCATGCACACTCTGGGCTGGGGGGCAGTCAACCACCAGTACACACAGCAGAACCTAAACCCATACCATTATTGCTAAGCAGCAAGACAGGGGCCCATTGCACTCCCACGGGGCCTTTTTAAATGCAATCCATAACCCGGATTTGCCAGGAACCCTTCTTACTCCTCCTACTTGCATGTGACACTGGGCTTAGGATCTGCATAGGAAACACACACACAAGCACACACCTACCTTTGTTGCCTGCAGATGCCTCCTTGGCTGTCCCCAAACGGTATCAAACCAACACCCACGGGAAGCTGTAAGCATAGAGGACATGCCTGCACCCCATTGGACTTACCTGTGTGGGTTAAATCCGGGTTATTTGACAACCTATGGCGGTGATGGTTCTGCTCAGGCAGAGCAGTGCTGATGCTCCTCATAAAGCTGTCGCTGCTGTGAAGGTTCTAGGTGACATCACAAATCCCTTTGGTTACATACACAACAAAGCTGGGTTGTTGTTGTTTACACTCTGCAAGGCCTGTGGAAGTGAGTGACATCATAGCACTGTAGTTCTGAGGGTTCAAGATGGATGCAACAATCTCCTGTTGCTTCTATGAAGGCCGTAATAGACGACATCACCAAACAGCTCCATAGTCACATACACAGCAAAGGAGAGATGTTGTTTACACCTAGTGATGTCAGTGGTATTGAGTGACATCACAGCACAGTGCTAAGGCTCCTGGGCCTGGACACAGCAGCGGCTGCAATATCTCAACGGAGAATACGTTTATATCTATGTGTGTGTGTGCGCATATATATATATATATATATATATATATATATATATATATATATATATATATTTCTCCGCCGAAATCACTTTTAAACCCATTTCCACCTTTTTTTCCCTTCTCTTCCTCTTACTTTTTTTTCACGTTTTTTTACGTTTTTCTCCTTTTCGCCTCTTTTCTGGGCGTATTATTCTTCTTTTTCTTCTTTTTTTTCGTCTAATGCATACCCCATCAGTGCAGCAATGCTTATTCAATACCGCCAGCAGATGGAGACACTGGGGGATAATTTTCTAAGGATTTATACTGATTTTTCCTGTCTGAATTTGTCGCACAGAAAGTTGCAGGCCAAATATGTGTGACATTTCTGCGACTTTAGCTTCTAGAGCATTTTTACAACATTATACATAGGTGCTGAATACATAAAAAGCGACTGTTCAGCGACAGACAAGTCGCATCGGCTGAAAGTAGGCCAGAATGTCAGTCCATGTTGGAGCAGGTTTAGATACAGTCTAAAGCATAGATCTCAAAGTCTGTGCACAGAATTTAGCAAGGGCCTCGCACCTTCTGATGCATCAGGTAGGTGCACAATAGCATAGCCTAACCCTCTGTACTTTGGTCTATATTGATGCGGGACATAGACAGCCAGCTGATGACCAATCCATTAGTGCAATGGATGGCTGGAAGCATTTGTCTTTGCCTTTGCAATACCACAGAAGCAATGCATGGTCAATGTACAGCAATGACACACCTGTGTGAACAGCCAGGAGACCCCCCCATGTTATGTTACATAGTTACATAGTTAGTACGGTCGAAAAAAGACATATGTCCATCACGTTCAACCAGGGAATTAAGGGGTAGGGGTGTGGCGCGATATTGGGGAAGGGATGAGATTTTATATTTCTTCATAAGCATTAATCTTATTTTGTCAATTAGGAACATTCAGCACCCACCCGCTATCAAGGCAGCTGCCTATCATGTCATGCCCTACCTGCACAGGTGTGCTGGCTACTCAAATGATCCAATTAAGGAGGCCATTTA
>NW_026607649.1:0-130757 GCF_029499605.1 Hyla sarda
CAGCCACTCCGCAATTGAAGGGGGGAAGGACTGCAGCCATGTAAGGGGAATCAGTTGTTTGGCTGCCATGATCAAATGTGTGATCAATGAGGACTTGTCTGGGGAATACGTAACGGTTGGGCATCCCAAAAGCGCAGACGCCGGCGATAGTGAGATTTTCTTGCCAATGATTTTGGAGCATGTGTCCTCCACCTCCCTCCAATGTGGGGCAATAAGCGGACACGTCCACCAGATGTGGAAATGGGTACCGGTGTGAAGCTTACATCTCCAGCAGAGAGCGGAGTCTGTTAACTTGTGAAATCAGGCGTCCTGTACCATCTCGAGGTTAGTCTGTATTGTGATTCCTGAAGTCGGACACATCTCGAGAATCCCCTACTGGGAGTCAGTATGAACTTCTGCTCTTCTCTCGTAAAAGATATGTCTAACTCTCTCTCTCCCAAGACAGCAGAAAACCTGGGGGACGGAACGGGGAGCAGGCATCATATAGTGTGCGTAAGGCCGAGAGTTTCCTATGTTTCACGTCAAGGGAGGCTACATCTGACTCAAAGTCTGTAAGTTCCCTGAGGGGTAGAGAGCCCTCTATAAAGAGTCTACTGCATTTCTGAAAGTGAGCTATGTGCAGAAAAGTCAAACTGGTATCTGGGAAAAGCATCCTGACTTCTGTCTCTGTTAGAATCCTTCCGTTCGGGAACAGTTGTGATAAGGGTATGTGGGCCAATTTATTCCATATATCTGGGTGATCCACCACCCCACCGCCCACGACCACAGGCAGCACAGAAGAAGGTAGTAGAGGGGAAAGAGAGGGGGAACGTGAGGGAAGCAGGAGACGAGCAGTACATAAAACACCAGAGAACAGGACGTCTTTGTTACGCGCGAGGCTACATGATGTAGGAGGGAGCCATAAGTCTGTCAATAGATCACCAGAGTAGTCGACTGATGCCACCTCTAGAGTGATAGGGACTAATTAAATCTATCCATCTGCGGAGCTGTATCAGGTTGTAGAGTTTCTCCACATCTGGCGCATCCATTCCCCCCTGGGCGCTTGTGCGAGAGAGTAGCGAATATGCTGACCTAGGCCTCTTTTGCTTCCAAATAAAGTTAGAAAAGAGAGACTTGACGCTGGAGAAGAAGGAGGCAGGTAATGTGATCGGTAGCATCTGTAATGTGTATCTAACCTTAGGGAGCCCATAGCAGTTAATCAGGTTTTTCCTACCCATCCATAGGATCAGGGGAAGATCATATCCAGCCAATGTCTCTTTAATCTCTGCTAGTAGGGGTTTAAAGTTAAGTTGAAAAATGCTTGTGAGCGAGCTAGGTATTTTAACCCCTAGATACGTGAGTAACGATTTGGCCCAGGGGAAAGGGGACAGGGAGTCGATCTCCTTAATCTTAGCTGCAGATAAAGTAATGTTTAATAATTCCGACATAGAAACGTTTACTTTAAAGTTCGACAGCGAGCAAAAGTCTACGAACAGGTCTAATAAACTAGGCAGTCCGTGTGCAGGGTCACTTAAGAGAAATAGTAAATCATCTGCGAAGGCTAGTGCTTTAAGCTCTCCCCTCGGGGTTTTGTATCCTGAGATACTGGTCAACTGTCGAACTCTCTGTAAAAGCGTTTCCATTGTTAGTATAAAAAGGGTTGGGGACAGAGGCCATCCCTGCCTGGTCCCGTTTGTGATCCGGAACGGGGGGATATGTCATCGTTGACCATCAACGAAGCATACGGTTGTGTGTAAAGGGACATAAGAGCTGTTATAAACTGCGGGGGAAATCCGAAGCGGTGTAGTGTCTCCTTCATATACTCCCAATTGACCCTATCAAATGCCGTCAACGCCAAGAAGGACAAGGGGCAGTCTTTTCATGTGAGCATGTTGGATCGCAGTTAGCAGTCTCAATGTGTTCGTGCGACCCTCCCTACCTGGTACAAATCCCGACTGGTCCACGTCTACTAAGTGGGGAAGATGACTCTTGATTCTCAAGGAGAGCAGTTTAGCCCAGATTTTGAGGTCTAAGTTCAGAAGTGATATTGGTCTGTAGCTCCCACAGTCTTCTGGGTTCTTGCCTTCCTTGTGAATGAGAGTGACATGTGCTTCAAGGGACTGTTTAGGGAGAGGAGACCCACGGAATAAAGCCTCGCAAACAGAGGTGAGGTGGGGGATCAGAACGTCTGCATATTTACGGTAGTATTCCAGTGGAAGACCGTCCGGGCCCGGATTCTTCCCCGGTGGGAAAAAAAGAGACCACTCTCTGCACTTCTTCAGGGGTAATAGGTAGCATGAGTTCTCTCTGCATGTGTTCATCCAAGGGAGATTTAGTGATGTCAGAAATCTTTTCGTCGCCTCTCTACGGCCGGAAGCAGAGTCCGGGGACTCTCCCTCTGATAAATTATACAGAGAGGTGTAAAACGTCTGGAAAGCTTTAGCAATGTAGGGCGTGTCTGTATACCGGTGGCCTCTCTCATCTCTCACTGCATGAATGTGTTGTTTTGTTCTCGCCTTCTTTATAAGTGTGGACATGAGCTTACCTCCCTTGTCCCCGTGTGCATAAATACGGTGCCTGTGGTGGAGGTAGGCCTTCGCTGATTTTTCGGTGAGGAGAGTATTAAGGGTGGTGCATAGGGATTTAAGTGTCTCCTGAATCGCTATCGCCCCGGTAGGCTTGTGTATCCTCACCAGGGTGGAGATTTCAGACAGAATGTCAGTGATCTTGCGCTGCCTCTCTTTCTTCAGTTTGGAACCCCAGGAAATGAATATCCCTCGCATGAAGGCCGTTCCCGACTTAGAGTTTAAATCAAAGTATAAGGATAACTGTTGCGTAATGTCAGCTAGAGCAGTCTGATTAGAAAGGATGCCTTCATTCAATCTCCAGCACCAAGAAATGGAGGGGAAAGGGGACAGAGACAAAGAAAGATGTACAGGAGCGTGATCGGAGATAGTAATAGAGTCAATACCTGTGGTAATGAGCGTCGGGAGGAGAGACTTGTGGAGCAGCAAATAGTCAAGTCTGTGGTAGGATCTGTGTACTGACGAGTAATTGGAGTAGTCACGGATGGAAAGATTCCTCTGTCTCCTTGCATCTATAAGAGATAAATCAGTTAGTTTGGAGTGTAGTTTGGCAAGTGTTCTCTGGGGAACAGCAGTACGTGCTTGAGAAGTGACTAAAAGCGGATTAAGTGAAACATTCAAATCACCACCTAATATCACCGGACCATCTGCAAACGCCCGGAGGTCTTCCAGTGCCCCCAAAAGCCATGACACCTGGGCATTGTTAGGGGCATATAGATTCACCAGAGTTAACTTGCGATTGTACAATAGGACATTTAGGAAAAGATATCTTCCCTCAGAGTCAGAGAGAGTCTGTAGAACCTTAATCGGGCAACTTTTGTGTATGGCTATAGATACACCTTTAGATGCCGAGGTGTCATGGCAGGAGTGGAACCACTGGTCATAGTAGCGGCGAGGTAAATTCGGTATCTTGTGCAACTTAAAATGAGTTTCCTGAAAATAAACAACTGACGGTTTCAATCTATGGAGAATCCTCAGTGCATGGCTTCTCTTGTGAGGAGTGCTCAGTCCCCGTACATTGAAGGAGACAAACGTTGTGAGAGCTCTGTCAGACATAGTGAACACTCGGGGATGTATAGAAAATATTTAACTATTTCTGTCTGGGAAGTGTCCAGATCTAAGCTGCAGCAAAGGGAAGTCTTACGTAAGGCTGGGGGGGTTGGAGTATGTATGTTTGAAGGAGAGCAGATGATAGAGGTGAAGTGTAGGCGAGTCCGGAGTATGGGGCTGAGGGAAGAGGAAAATGGAAATAGTAGACTGTGATGAGGAGGAAAAGGGTGGGGGGGTGAGGGAACGGAAGGTGTAGTGAGGGTATATGGAAGAAAGAGGATAAGCAAGTGGAGCAGGAAGAAGCAGTGGAGAAGAAATGGGAGATGTGGGGGGGGGAGGTAAGGTGAAGTAGTAGGCAGGTGAGAAGAGTGGATCAGAGGGAAATGTTGGAAGCGGAGTGGAGAGGGAGGGCGGGAGAAGAGAAAGGAAGATAAAAGAAAATAATGAGAAAAGAGAAGGTGGGTAAGGAAATACAGGTGAGAAAAGGAAGATTTAGAAAAGGTCAGTGATTCAATATGTAAGAGTGGGCAGTAGTTCAAATGACCTGAGGGTGAAAGTCGTTACAGGTAACAGGTGCACTCAGGTACCTAGCACCTAATGTGGTAGGGAGAGTGCCAGTGGGGGGGGGGGGGGGGGGGGAGAAGTAGGAAATGATAGGAAATCCTAGCCTGAGGCGCACACTAATACACTCTTAACATTAAGATAACATGAAACATCCTAACCAGGTGGGACAATCTTGTGGAAATACAACCAGTAAAAACATTGCGAACATTGAGGATCAGCTACTATGCACGATAGTAAGAGTAATAACCCAATCAACACCCCCAAATAGCACACAGTAACCGAATACAGGAGAGACGGAGGCAAACATCAAAAGTCTCGTCGTTGAGATAAAGGTAAGGGCATATGTGAGTACCGTAGATCCGGGTGTAGTCGCTGGTTCACCTGGCCACAGGAGGGGGGGGGGGGAGGGGGAGAGATGGGACCAGAGGACTGGGGTTATCAGGGTCCTTGCTTGGAGCAGTAGTTGAGGGGGGGGGAGGGAGTCTCAGATTACGCTGGCTCGTTGTGAAGACCTCAACCCGTTGTGAAGGCGATCGGAGTCCAGTATGCAGTCCAAACAAGTCCCAGTAGCTATGGAACCTAAGAATGGGAGAGTGAAGGGGCGGATTCGGGTGGCAGGGTGATTGAGGGGCGCATGGGCAACATCCTGTCTCTAAATGGCAAGCGGGACTAGTCATCCTCCTTCCATAGCACATGGGGTTAGAGAGATGGGCTAAGAGAGTTTACCTAGTCCGTGGAGGTGCCGTCTCCGCTGGAGAGTCTAAGGGGTGGACCGTAATCCCATCTCAACAACGAGTAAGCTCTGTCCACGAACTCTAGCGATGTCCTGTGGCTCCAGGGGCATCATACAGGTAAATTCCAGGACCGCACATCTTATGTGCTTGAGGCAAGGGCCTGTTTCTTTGCCTTGGGAGTACGGGGTCTGGCTACCCTCTTCCATTCGCCGATGACCGGGAGCGGCGGCAGTGGTTCCGCCACCGCAGCCAGGAGCCATGAAGGTATCTCTACTGGCTCGATACCGATCTGCAACCCAGGCACCAGCTAGATCAGACGGTGTCCGTATCGCAATCCTCTTGCCGTCTTTGATCACCGACAGTCCAAACGGGAACAGCCATGCGTATTGTATACCAGCGTCCCGTAGCTTATCCAACAGGGGTCTCATCAGGCGTCTTTTCAGTAAGGTCGTGGGCGCAATGTCCTGGTACAGTGTAACTTCTAGACATGTGCAATTCGGTTCGGCACGAATGTCTAATTTACCGAAATGCATTCGTTATCCCTAAATGACGTAAATAATTCATTCTGATAACAAAGATAATAAAAAGGATACAGATACAGTTTGATTTTTCGGATACATTCGGTATTCAGGTACATTCGGTAAATCTTTTTATTCTTTTTTTGGACTTAAGCGATCCTAAAAAAATTATGGAGATACCTTTTTTATAAAAATTTCGTAGGGTACCATAAAAAAATCATAATAAAATAGATACAGTAGTGATGGAAAAAATTGTATCTAATGAAATGTATCTTTTTTATTATGAAATGTTTATTCATTTTTAAACAGGGATCATTTTTTGTGAGCGGGTAAAGCACTAAAAATGTAGCCGACAATAATAAAAATGTAGTGTGTGCGTGTTTTTCACTTTTTTTTAAAAACATTTTTTAGGTAGTACTACTACTCCCAGCATGGAACACACTCTTCCATGATGGGAGTAGTAGTTACCTGTACTAATTGACAGATCGCAGGGGTCCCTTGCAATCCTCTTGTATAACGTATAGATGCGGTGGCAGCTCTTCTATGGTCCCCTGCACTCACGTATATATACACATATTCATATTTCCCGCAGAGCTGTGATTGGCCAGATGGTTCCAGCCAATCACAGCTCTCTGTGAGAAATAGGAATATGTGTATATATACGGCCGTGCAGGGGTCCATAGGAGAGCAGCCGCTGCATCCATACATTATACAGGAGCATCACAGCGGGTGTCAGGAGTGATACCTGCAGTGATCTTTCCTTTACTACAAGTACTACTACTCCCAACATGGAGTACACTCTGCCTCATGCTGGGAGCTGTAGTACCTGCGTTAATAGACAGATCGCAGTGGGTGTCAGAAGTTACACTCGCTGCGATATGTCTATTAATGCAGGTACTACAGCTCCCAGCATGGAGCAGAGTGTGCTCCATGTTGGGAGTATTAGTACCTGCAGTAAGGAACAGATCCCAGGGATGTCACTTCTCCTGGCACCCGCTGCGATCCTCCTGATGTGAATGTCAGGATCAGCTGTTCTCAGGGCTACAGAGCCGGGAGAACAGCTGACGCTGAGCCGTAGGTATACATCGTATATCTACTGCCCAGCAAGAACTTACAGTGAGCTTGCAATGTGTATACAGTATACACATTGCTGGCTCACTTAACCCCTTGCTGAGCTGTGCACTATGTGCAAGCCCAGCAAGGGAAGAGTTAACTTACACTGCTGGACAGTGTAGGTTAACCCTTTGGGCGTTATACACTATATACAGCTATCTATAGATAGCTGTATGTGGTATCCCAGTACCGCATTTCATACGGTACTTATTTATCTATGGGTCCCCGTAGCCAGAGTCCCTAGGACTTAGTAATCTCTGTTAGTCAGTTTGCCCCTAGTTGCCTCTATTATATTATATAGATTTCTAATTTGTCCATAGAATAATGTATATAGTATTATTTCTGTATATAAATGGTTAATTACTTGTTTCCATGGTGTCAGAGGGCCCTCGGGTCATGTGATGCGTTCCAAGCCTCATTCTGGATGCGTTCCAGGCCTCACTTTGGTATTTCTAGACTCATTTTGGGTTTTGCAATGTGTATAGATCCTGTGATGTAAGCAATCCCATGATACCATGTAAAGTGAATGGTAGACGTTCGGACCAATCAAAATCGCCACGCCCCCTGCCCATATAAGGGAGCGGCGGCCATCTTATCTCTCTCTTTCTCCTGGCTCTTGATGAGAGAAGACCTATATCGCAGTGAGTTAGGCCTGAGCCTTGCAGCAACGGCTGAATGATCTAAATTATAGAGTGTGTCATTCCCTAAGCACTCTGCAGTATCACCGGACCCAATATTTCCCCTAAATCCGGATGGATCTGCACATCACTCCCTAAATTCAGAGACAAGTTTAATGCAAGGTCCGCAACTTCTGCCAGTCGCTAAGCAACCTAAGAACTCTTATATGAGACTGTTACTACGCATTGGATATTGCAAGCACTGCAGTAAAGTTATTCAAGTTCAAGGTAAATCTGCTTGTGGACCTTCAGTCATTTCATTGCACCTATCGTTTCTGGGAAGGGCGGCGATAGGCCGGAACATGGATTCAGCATACCAGCCCTGACCCTGGCGTCACGAGTGACTGGGTTAATATTAACCCCTCATATACCAACATTATACCATCCCTACTATACACCCCCCAAGGGCTACCACATGTATGTAGTATATACAGAAGACGAAGTCCGCTTACTTCCCTCGAGTACCGGGCAGGTCCATGTAGCTCCGCCTCTAGTGATGACGTAATTAGAGGACAGAGCTACAGAAGGGAACAAGGCTAGTTAATCTGAAGCTCTGTTCAAATTGTCCGTTTTGCATAATGTTAACAGACCCTTCTGGCAGTGTCTACCCAGACAGGGAGACTCCAGCTGTTGCTAAACTACAACTCCCAGCATGCCCAGAGAGCCAAAGGCTGTCTGGGTATGCTGGGAGTTGTAGTTTTGCACCAATTGGTGGCTCCCTGTTTGGGTAGACATTGCATCATGGGTGCTCTCTCCAGCGGACAGCACCAAAAATGTCATAACCAATTTTTTGTTTTTTTTCTTTCTTCTCGTTTCAGATGCGTGTATGCAGAGGATTACTGCGGATTTGATGGATTACGGCGGATTATTTTTTTCTTTTAATAAAATGGTTAACGAGGGCTGTGGGGGAGTGTTTTTAAAATAAAATAATTTTTCCAATGTCTTGTGTTTTTTTTTTATTGAATTTTCAGGCTTAGTAGTGGAAGCTGGTCTTATTGACTGACTCCATTACTAAGACAGGGCTTAGTGCTAGCCCCAAAAACAGCTAGAGCTAACCCCCAATTATTACCCCGGTACCCACCGCCACAGGGATGTCGGGAAGAGCCAGTACCAAAAGGCCCGGAGTGTCAAAAATGGTGCTCCTGTTCCTAGGCGGTAACAGGCTGGCGTTATTTAGGCTGGGGTGGGCCAGTAACAATGGTCCTCGCCTCCCTGGTAACATCAGGCTGTTGCTGTTTGTTTGGTATTGTGTTGAGAATGAAAATACGGGGAACCCTATACGTTTTTTATTTTATTTAAATAAAAAAAATAAAAAAACTTATAGGGTTCCCCGTATTTGCATTCTCAGCACAATACCAACCAAACAGCAACAGCCTGACGTTACCAGGGTGGGCGAGGACCATTGTTACTCTCCCTTCCCAGCCTAAATAATGCCAACCTGTTACCGCCTAGGCCCAGGAGCGCCATTTTTGACGCTCCGGGCGTGTTGGTACCAGCTCTTCCCGGCACCCCTGTGGCGGAGGGTACCGGGGTAATAATTGGGGGTTAGCACTAGCTGTTTTTGGGGCTAGCACTAAGCCCTGGCTTAGTAATGGATTCAGTCAATAAGACCAGCTTCCACTACTAAGCCTGAAAATTCAATTAAATAAAAAACACAACACATTGGAAAAATTATTTTATTTAAAAAAACACTCCCCCACAGCCCTCGTTAACCATTTTATTAAAAGAAAAAAAAATTAATCCGCCATAATCCATTGAATCTGCAGTAATCCTCTGCATACATGGATCTGAAACGAGAAGAAAAAAAACACAAAAAATTGGTTATGACATTTTTGGCGCTGTCCGCTGGGGAGAGCAACCATGATGCAATGTCTACCAAAACAGGGAGCCACCAATTGGTGCAAAACTACAACTCCCAGCATGGCTGTCTGGGCATGCTGGGAGTTGTAGTTTAGCAACAGCTGGAGTCTCTCTGTCTGGGTAGACACTGCCAGAAGGGTCTGTTCACATTATACAAAACGGACAATGTGAACAGAGCTTCAGATTAACTAGCCTTGTTCCCTTCTGTAGCTCCGCCCCCTAATGACGTCATCAATGGGGGGCGGAGCTACATGGACCTGCCCGATACTCGAGGGAAGAAAGCGGACTTCGTCTTCTGTATATACTATATACAGCTATCTATAGATAGCTGTATATAGTGTATACCGCCCAAAGGGTTAACCTACACTGTCCAGCAGTGTAAGTTAACTCTTCCCTTTCTGGGCTTGCGCATAATGCACAGCTCAGCAAGGGGTTAAGTGAGCCAGCAATGTGTATACTGTATACACATTGCAGGTTCACTTTAAGTTCTTGCTGGGCAGTAGATATACGATGTATACCTACGGCTCAGCGTCAGCTGTTCTCCCGGCTCTGTAGCCCTGAGAACAGCTGATCCCGACATTCACATAAGGGCGATAGCAGCGGGTGTCAGGAGGAGTGACACCCGCTGGGATCTGTCCCTTACTGCTGGTACTAATACTCCCAACATGGAGCACACTCTGCTCCATGCTGGGAGCTGTAGTACCTGCATTAATAGACAAATCGCAGCGAGTGTAACTTCTGACACCTGCTGCGATCTGTCTATTAATGCAGGTACTACAGCTCCCAGCATGGAGCAGAGTGTACTCCATGTTGGGAGTAGTAGTACTTGTAGTAAAGGAAAGATCACTGCGGGTATCACTCCTGACACCCGCTGTGATGCTCCTGTATAATGTATGGATGCGGCGGCCGCGCTCATATGGTCCCCTGCACGGCCGTATATATACACATATTCCTATTTCTCACAGAGAGCTGTGATTGGCTGGAACCATCTGGCCAATCACAGCTCTGCGGGAAATATGAATATGTGTATATATACGTGAGTGCAGGGGACCATAGAAGAGCTGCCGCCGCATCTATACAAGAGGATCACAAGGGACCCCGGCGATCTGTCAATTAGTACAGGTAACTACTACTACCATCATGGAACAGTGTGTTTCATGCTTGGAGTAGTAGTACTACCTAAAAAATGTTTAAAAAAAAGTGAAAAACACGCACACAATACATTTTTATTATTGTCGGCTACATTTTTAGTGCTTTACCCGCTCACATAAATTGATCCCTGTTTAAAAATTTATAAACATTTCACAATAAAAAAGATACATTTCGTTAGATACAATTTTTTCCATCACTTCTGTATCTTTTTTATTATTATTTTTTTTATGGTACCCTACGAAATTTTAATAAAATCTCCATAAATTTTTTAGGATCGCTAAAAAAGTCCAAAAAAGAATAAAAAGATTTACCCAAATGTACCGAATACCAAATGTCCGAGACAGCACCAATCACAATTGCCCAGCAGGAGTGAGGTGGCACTGGTGCCACCTCACGATCATGGTGATTGGTCGGCTGAGACCGGCTGATGAATCACTGCGTCTTCTGGGCAGTCCTGACGGCACCCGTTCTGCCCCTAGTCTGGAGGGCGAGAGCGGGTACCGACCATGTAGTGTGCAGCGGCGGGGAAAGCTTACTGTTCGGGGCAGGAAATGACTGGCAGCAGGAGGTGAGGCCTGTGTGCCTCCTACTGTTTCATAACTACAACTCCCAGCATGCACAGCCAAAGGGCATGCTGGGAGTTGTAGTTATGTAACAGGTGGAGACACGCTGGTTGGGAAACACTGTGCTGTACAGATGCAGTGGGGCCGGTATGAGAATAGCTCTTACTGTAAGATTATATGGGAATGGTCCTAACCTTTGAAGTGGGAACTTGCACTTAATGCAGATTCCATTTTTTTGGAGCCAAAAGCAACACGAGTTGTGTGTCTCATCTTGCTCCTCCGCTGCTGCTGAAGCCGTCTCCAGAGTTTTTGTGATCTGGAGTATTGTTATTGGAAGTCTCCTTGGCAGCTCTGGAAGACGGATATCATGGTAGAGACGTCTGTTCCGAGAAACGAAGTTCCAGAAAAAAACTTTTTGAAAGAGATTTATCATTCTTTTCAAACGTACGGCTTTTATATGACAATTGTTTTTTAACTTACTTTTGCTTATGTGTGACCTATTTATCAAAAAGTCCCACGACTTTGAAAAATAAATCGCACGGAAGCAAAAGCATTTTTTTAAATCAGAAAAGTTTTCCCTTATGTTAATAGCCGAAGTTCTTTATCTACCCTTTATTACCATTAGTGTTACTAGAGAGTGACTGGGAGGGGGTGTACTGCATCAGGTGACACCCTGACTGGCCTCCCTGGCACTAAATAGCTGCACTCAAACTATCCCGCAACATCCCATCCACCCTCCTCTGAAATTAAAAAAGTATTAAAAACACACTATGCCGCACCATGAATATCCGTACTCTGGGGGCTTTTTTGTTTAATTTTGAGCCCACATTTTGTGACGTTGGTGGGTGGAGACTTGCGCCACCGCGCTGAGGAAGGAGTTTACATCAGGAAGGAAGGCAGCGCAGCACCAACAGGCACATAAACAATAGTGAAGCCACACAAAAAAAAGCGGCTCGGTACATTACCCACCCCAAAATGTGCATGAAGCTGCATTACTATGGATTTTTTTTTTTTAAAGGAAAATTTTTGTGCCACATATGGGTTATTTACGTAGTCTGTAAAAATCTTACACAATTATTTTGTGCCTTATTCTATTTTAACACAACATTTTCAAATTTAGTGGGTACGCCAGCATGTACGTGTCCTACAATTAACAAGGTGTGCAGTGTGTATTTTTAACCATAAAATAATAGAGTTGTTATATAATAAATTTTTTCTATAATTAACATTAAGCTTTGTGGTGTCCCGGTACAGGACCTATCCTGTACCATCCTTAAGTCCCCTCAGGAAGAGTCCCTTAGGTTCATATGGCTCTCCTGCAGGGCTCCCCCCTTGTCTTATAAATGCAGTGTATATTCATTATGTGTATTAATTGTTCATATGTATAAAGTTGTACAGTTTGTATAAAATGTATAGGACCTTCATTGGTCATGTGATCTACTGTCATGTGATATACCCAGAGTTCCATCGGCACAGGAACCCCAGGCATTAGCAACCAATGGGCTTTAGTCCAGCCCCCTAGTATATAAGTGGCTGTAGTCTCTATACTCTCTTATTTCTTGGACTCAAAAGGAAGCACAAAGTCCTGTATACTGCAAATTCATCTCATCTAGACCAAAGCCAAAAGAAACACAACCACTTCTAAAACATGAGTTACAATTCTCTCTACAAATCCAGTGACTACTCCTCAGCTAAGGAATATATCAGTAGCACAGTGGTCTACCTAAATATCTCAATAATAACAAGTCCAAGCAAACCTGTGAGGTATCCTGTGTCCCGGTTGCCTCTGAAGGAACTGCATAATTGTAAAGACTGTTCCCTAAACAAGTAAACGTTCCAGTTTATTTAGAATCCTTGCTGTGGACATTCCTTTATTACAAACCGTTCTTGGGTTGATTGATGGCGATTACCATACCAGAATAACCACATCCTGGCATCACGAACACTAAGGGGTTAACAACATCTTGCCCCCAGGGTTTATACAACCAGACCCTGTTACATACTGCTACACCCCAGTCACCACATCTCAATGTAGTAGCAGCAACAGTGAGATAATGTAGAGTATGTATAACCATTGCAGACATCATGCATACCATACAGTGGGGATCAAAAGTTTGGGCACCCCAGGTAAAAATTTGTATTAATGTGCATAAAGAAGCCAAGGAAAGATGGAAAAATCTCCAAGAAGCATCAAATTACAGATTAGACATTCTTATAATATGTCAACAAAATTTAGATTTTATTTCCATCAATTACACTTTCAAAATAACAGAAAACAAAAAAATGGTGTCTGCAAAAGTTTGGGCACCCTGCAGAGTTAATATCTTGTACTGCCCCCTTTGTCAAGTATCACAGCTTGTAAACACTTTTTGTAGCCAGCCAAGAGTCTTTCAATTCTTGTTTGAGGTATCTTTGCCCATTCTTTCTTACTAAAGTTTTCAAGTTCTTTGAGATTTCTGGGCTGTCTGTCACGCACTGTTCTTTCAACATCTATCCAAACATTTTCAATTATGTTGAGGTTGGGAGATTGTGAAGGCCATGGCAAAACCTTCAGTTTACGCCTCTTGATGTAATCCCCCGTGGATTTCGAGGTGTGTTTAGGATCATTATCCATTTGTAGAAGCCATCCTCTATTTAACTTCAGCTTTTTCACAGATGGCATCAAGTTATCATCCAAAATTTGCTGAAGTTTTATTGAATCCATTTTTCCTTCTACTCGTGAGATGTTCCCTGTGCCACTGGCTGCAATACAACCCCAAAGCATGATACAACCCCAGACCATGCTTAACAGTTGGACAGAGGTGCTTTTCATTAAATTCTGTTCCCCTTCTTCTCCAAACGTACCTTTTGCTCATTCCGGCCAAAAAGTTCAATTTTAACCTCATCGATCCACAGAACTTGTTTCCAAAACGGTGAAACGCAAATTTTTGTGGTGAGGATGTAAAAGAGGTTTTCTTCTGATGACTCTTCCATGAAGACCATATTTGTACAAGTATGTTTTTATAGTGGAATAGTGTACCACAACTCCAGTGTCTGCCAGATCTTTCTGGGTTTTGAATTGTTTTTCTCACAATCCTGCGAGCTGTTCTGTTTGATATTTTTTTGGTCTTCCAGATCTTGTTTTAACTTCCACTGTTCCTGATGACTGCCATTTCTTAATTACATTCCGAACAGAGGATATTGACATCTGAAAACGTTTTGCTATCTTCTCATAGCCGTCTCCAGCTTTGTGAGCATCAACTATTTTCAGTTTCAGATTTCTAGACAACTGCTTAGAAGAACCCATGGTGCTGATTGTTGGGGCAAGGTCAGATGAGTCTGGGCATTTAAAACCTTTGAGATTCACATCACCTGGTCTTCCCAGATGATGATTGAGAACAATCCATGACACTGGCAGGTCTCAGCTGTGCAAAGGGGGTAGTGCATGCTATAAATTCTGCAGGGTACCCAAACTTTTGCAGACGCCATCTTTTTGTTTTCTGTTATTTTGAAAGTGTAAATGATGGAAATAAAATCTAACTTTTGTTGACGTATTATAAGAATGTCAAATCTGTAATTTGATGCCTTTTGGCGATTTTTCCATCTTTCCTTGGCTTCTTTAATACAAATTTTTACATGGGGTGCCCAAACTTTTGATCCCCACTCTATATAGCAGTCAAATGTCAGTAAGATTGTCAGTCAGTCAAATATGATAGTACTAATAATATGTGCATAGTCACTAGAGATGCATAATAATATGTAGGTATATCTCTATAAAAAAAAAAAATAAAAATAAATAAAGGTATTGTTGTAAAATGTAAAAGTATTGTTACCATATTCATGGCTGTGTTCTTAAAGGGGTACTCCGCTGCCCTGTGTCCGATGCTCCGCTTCCCAGCGTCCGGAAGTTTATTGTTCCGGACGCTGTGTGCGGGCTTCCGTGTTCAGGGCTGCCCCTCGTGACGTCACGCCCGCCCCCTTCGTGATGTCACGCCCTCCCCCTCAGCGAAAGACTATGCGAAGGGGGGCACGATGGCCATCATGCCCCCTTCCCATAGACTTTCATTGAGGGGGCGGGCATGACATCATGAAGGGGGCGGGCGTGACGTCACGAGGGGCAGCCCTGAACACAGAAGCCCGCACACAGCGTCAGGAACAATAAACTTCCGGACGCTGGGGAGCGGAGCTTCCGACACAGGGCAGCGGAGTACCCCTTTAAGGAACCTTGTCTCAACCATTAAATGGTAAATTATATCCAGCAAGTACTAAAATTAACCAATATCCTCCTGTTCCCAAGTTACAGAGCATGTATGGACATTTTAATGTGTACTGAAATTGGACGTTATAGTTAAATGCTTCAGGACTACATTCGGCCCAATGGCCATTTCGCTCCTCTCCCTAAGGGGACAGACGTTGAGGGCGACTTTCATTAAACAGGACCTGTCCCCTCAGGAAGAGTCTCTTAGGTCCATAGGGCTCTCCTGCAGGGCTCCCCCCTTGTTGTCTCATATAAATGCAGTGTATATTCATTATGTGCATCTATTATTCATATGTATAAAGTTGTACAGTTTGTATAAAATGTATAGGACCTTCCTTGGTCATGTGATCTACTGTCATGTGATATACCCAGTGTTCCATGGGCACAGGAACCCCAGGCATTAGCAACCAATGGGCTTTAGTCCAGCCCCCTAGTATATAAGGGGCTGTAGTCTCTATTCTCTCTCTTATCTCTTGGACTTAAAAGGAAGCACAAAGTCCTGTATACTGCAAATTCATCTCATCTAGGCCAAAGCCTAAAGAAACACAGCCACTTCTAAAACGTGAGTTACAATTCTCTCTACAAATCCAGTGACTACTCCTCAGCTAAGGAATATATTAGTAGCACAGTGGCCTGCATAAATATCCTCAAAACTACAAGTCCCAGCAAACCTGCAAGGTATCCTGTGTCCCAGTTGCTTCTGAAGGAACTGCATAATTGTAATGACTGTTCCCTAAACATTTCAAGTAAAAGTTCCAGTTTATTCAGAATCCTTGCTGTGGACATTCCTTTATTACAAACCATTTCTGGATTGGTTGACGGCGGTTACCATACCGGAATAAACACATCCTGGCGTCACGAACACTAAGGGGTTAACAACATCTTGCCCCCAGGGTTTATACAACCAGACCCTGTTACATACTGCAACACCCCAGTCACCACATCTCAATGAAGTAGCAGGTAAACTCAGACTTACAAGTGGGTTGAGTTCAGTTCACATTGGGTGAGATATTAAAAAATTACTGTAATTTCTGTTCCAGCGATATTAATCACGCCATTTTTTTTCTTCTCACATTTTTAAAGGTCTCTTGTGCTGCTTTTAAAATATTTACCCCTTAAGGACGCAGGGCATATAGGTATGCCCTGCGTTCTTCCAGCTCCTGCCGATCGCTGGGCATGGACCGGGATGCCTGCTGATATCGTTCAGCAGGCATCCCGGCATATTGCCCAGGGGGGTCCAGAGGTCCATTCAGATGTGCGATTTGTGGTTATTCCGTGTCAATTGGGTCTCTGGTGACCCGGTGACCCGGAAAAAAAGGGTGAATGGGGCTGTCCGAGACAGCCCCATTCCCCCTTACTCAGCAGGAGTGAGGTGGCATGGGTGCCACCTCACGATCACGTGATTGATCGGTCGAAGCAGCAGCAGGATTGGGCCCGGTGGCAGGATACAGTGCGGCGGTCCCGGCGGCAGGATACAGCAGGAGGTGAGGCCTGTTCACCTCCTGATGTTGCTTAGCAACAACTCTCGGCATGCAAAGCCAAAGGGAATGCTGGGAGTTGTAGTTTTGCAACAGCTGGAGTTACAACTACAATTCCCAGCATGCCCTTTGGTAGTCTGTGCATGCTTGGAGTTGTGGTAATGCAACAGCTGGAGGCACATTTTTTCTATGAAAAAGTGTGCATCTAGTTTTTCATAACTACACCTCCCAACATGCACAGACTACCAAAGGGTATGCTGGGAGTTGTAGCAATGTGCCTCCAGCTGTTGCAAAACTACAACTCTCAGCATGCCCTTCGGCTGTCAATGCATGCTGATTGTTGCAGTTTTGCAACAGCTGGAGACACATTGGTTGTGAAACATAGTTTGTTACCTACCTCAGTGTTTTGCAACCAGTGTGCCTCCAGCTGTTGCAAAAATACAACTCCCAGCATATATGGTCTGCCAGTGCATGCTGGGAGTTTTTCCAAATTTTCCATCGCAGCTCAAACTTACTGTAAATCTCCGCCCATGTGAATGTACCATAAAAACACTACACAACCAATGCCGTTACTGAGACATGGTTTAATGAATGGAATAACTGGGACATATCCATACCAGGGTACTCTTTATACAGAAGAGACAGAGAAGGCAAGAAAGGAGGAGGAGTGGCCCTGTATGTGAAAGATAGCATAAAATCTAACCTAATACAAGTTAGTGAGGAAACCACAGAGTCAGTTTGGGTTACGTTGCAGTTTGGTAACCGTGCAGTAACTCGTGTAGGTGTGATATACAGACCACCTGGCCAAGTTAAAGAAGTAGATGATCTACTAGTTGAAAAAATATCTAAAATGACAATGAAAGGAGAAGTTATCATTATGGGAGACTTCAATCTTCCGGATATAAACTGGAAAACCAAAATAGCTAGTTCTGTCAGGAGTACAAATATTCTAAATTACCTACTGGGATTATCTCTACAACAAGTGGTTGAGGAGCCAACGCGGAAGGAGGCCATTTTGGATTTGGTTTTCACAAATGGGGATTTGGTATATGATGTTATTGTTGGCGAAAGCTCTGGATCTAGTGATCACCAGTCAGTGTGGTTTAATATAAGAACAGTGAAGGAGTCACACCACACAAAAACAAAAGTTTTAGATTTTAGAAAAACAGACTTTTCAAAAATGAGATTAGTCATAAATGAGTCCCTATCAGACTGGAACAAATTACATGGAGTTCAGGAGAAATGGGACTACTTAAAAGACGCTTTATTGAAGGCAACAGAAAATTGCACAAGACTTGTCAGTAAAAGCAGAAAAAGGAAGAGACCACTGTGGTACTCAGCAGAAGTGGCCAAAATCATAAAAAACTAAAAACTAGCATTTAGTAATTATAAAACAACCAGAGCAATGAAGATAGGGAATTCTACAAGACTAGGCAGAAAGAGACCAAGCAAGTTATAAGAACTTCTAAAGCACAGGCAGAAGAAAAACTAGCTCAGTCTGTGAATAAAGGGGATAAGACATTCTTCAGATATATAAATGAAAAAAGGAAATCAAAAAAAGGAATAACTAAATTAAAAACAAAGGAAGGAAGGCATGTAGAAGAGAATAAGGGGCTAGCCGACTGCCTTAAGTGAAGACAAATAAATCACAGGGGCCTGATGGGATACACCCAAAATTATTAAAAGAGTTTAGTGGTGAGCTAGCAAAACCGTTAGCAGATTTATTTAACCAATCAATGGTAACAGGAGCCGTCCCGGAAGATTGGAAATTAGCAAATGTTGTGCCCATTCACAAGAAAGGTAGTAAGGAGGAATCAAGCAACTATAGGCCAGTAAGTCTGACATCAATAGTGGGGAAATTAATGGAAACCCTACTAAAGGATAAGATTGTGGAACATCTAAAATCCCATGGATTGCAAGATGAAAAACAACATGGGTTGACTTCAGGGAGATCATGTCAAACAAATCTTATAGATTTTTTTTGACTGGGTGACTAAACTAATAGATGGCGGAGGGGCAGTAGACATCACATATCTAAATTTTAGTAAGGTTTTTGACACTGTCCCACATAGAAGACTTATCAATAAACTACAGTCATAGAGCTTGGACTCCAATATTGTTGAGTGGATTAGGCAGTGGCTGAGTAACAGACAACAGAGGGTTGTAGTCAATGGAGAATATTCAGAGCAAGGTCTTGTCACCAGTGGGGACCTCAGGGATCTGTACTGGGACCAATATTGTTTAATATCTTCATTAGCGATATTACAGAAGGTCTCGATGGTAAGGTATGTCTTTTTGCTGATGACACAAAGATATGTAACAGGGTTGATGTTCCTGGAGGGATCCGCCAATTGGAAAAGGATTTAAGCAAACTAGAAGAATGGTCAGAACTCTGGCAACTGAAATTAAATGTGGATAAGTGCAAGATAATGCACCTGGGGCGTAAAAACCCTCAGGCAGAATATAGATTATTTTACACTGCCCTGACCTCAGTATCTGAGGAAATTGATTTAGGGGTAATTATTTCAGAAGACTTAAAGGTAGGAAGACAATGTAAAAGAGCAGCAGGAAACGCTAGCAGAATGCTTGGCTGTATAGGGAGAGGTATAAGCAGTAGAAAGAGAGAAGTGCTCATGCCGCTGTACAGAACACTGGTGAGACCTCAATTGGAGTATTGTGCGCAGTACTGGAGGCCGTATCTCCAGAAGGATATAGATACTCTAGAGAGAGTTCAGAGAAGAGCTACTAAACTAGTACATGGATTGCAGAATAAAACTTACAAGGAAAGGTTAACTCCTTAAGGACCAAGGGCGTACAGGTACGCCCTTGGTCCTGCTCTCCTGATATAACGTGGGGTTACACAGTAACCCCGCGTCATATCACGGCGGGCCCGGCGTCATAGTGAAGCCAGGACCCGCCTCTAATAGCGCGCAGCGCCGATCGTGGCGCCGCGCGCTATTAACCGTTTAGCCGCGCGCTCAGAGCTGAGCCGCGCGGCTAAAAGTGAAACCGAAAGTGGCCGGCTAGCTCAGTCGGGCTGTTCGGGTTAGCCGCGGCTAATCGCGGCATCCCGAACAGCTGACAGGACAGCGGGAGGGCCCCCACCTGCCTCCTCGCTGTCCGATCGCCGAATGACTGCTCAGTGCCTGAGATCCAGGCCTGAGCAGTCATGCGGCAGAATCGTTGATCACTGGTTTCTTATGAGAAACCAGTGATCAATGATGATCAGTTTGTGCAGTGTTATAGGTCCCCATGGGACCTATAACACTGCAAAAAAAAGTGAATAAAGATCATTTAACTCCTCCCCTATTAAAAGTTTGAATCACCCCCCTTTTCCAATAAAAAAAAAAACACAGTGTAAATAAAAAAAATAAATAAACATATATGGTATCACTGCGTGCGGAAATGTCCGAATTATAAAAATATATCATTAATTAAACCGCTCGGTCAATGGCGTGCGCGGAAAAAAATAGTGCATTTTTGGTCACTTGTTATATCATTTAAAAATGAATAAAAAGCGATCAATAAGTCCTATCAATGCAAAAAAATGGTATCGTTAAAAACTTCAGATCACGGCGCAAAAAATTAGCCCTCATACTGCCCCACACGGAAAAATAAAAAAGTTATAGGGGTCAGAAGATGACAATTTTAAACGTATTAATTTTCCTGCATGTAGTTATGATTTTTTCCAGAAGTCCGACAAAATCAAACCTATATAAGTAGGGTATCATTTTAATCGTATGGACCTACAAAATAAAGATAAAAAATGTACTACGTAGAAACGGAAGCCCCCAAAAGTTACAAAACTGTGTTTTTTTTTTCAATTTTGTCGCACAATGATTTTTTTTTTCGTTTCACCGTAGATTTTTGGGCAAAATGACTGATGTCATTACAAAGTAGAATTGGTGGCGCAAAAAATAAGCCATCATATGGATTTTTAGGTGCAAAATTGAAAGAGTTATGATTTTTTAAAGGCAAGGAGCAAAAAACGAAAATGCAAAAACGGAAAAACCCCCGGTCCTTAAGGGGTTAAAGGACCTTAACATGTATAGTTTGGAAGAAAGAAGAGACAGAGGGGATATGATAGAGACTTTTAACCCCTTAAGGACCGAGCCCTTTTTCACCTTAAGGACCAGAGCGTTTTTTGCAATTCTGACCACTGTCACTTTAAACATTAATAACTCTGGAATGCTTTTAGTTATCATTCTGATTCCGAGATTGTTTTTTCGTGACATATTCTACTTTAACTTAGTGGTAAAATTTTATGGTAACTTGCATCCTTTCTTGGTGAAAAATCACCAAATTTGATGAAAAAAATGAAAATTTTGCATTTTTCTAACTTTGAAGCTCTCTGCTTGTAAGGAAAATGGATATTCAAAATATATTTTTTTGGGGTTCACATATACAATATGTCTACTTTATGTTTGCATCATAAAATTTATGAGTTTTTACTTTTGGAAGACACCAGAGGGCTTCAAAGTTCAGCAGCAATTTTGACATTTTTCACAAAATTTTCAAACTCGCTTTTTTTCATGGACCAGTTCACGTTTGAAGTGGATTTGAAGGGCCTTCATATTAGAAATGCCCCATAAAAGACCCCATTATAAAAACTACACCCCCCAAAGTATTCAAAATGACATTCAGTAAGTGTATTAACCCTTTAGGTGTTTCACAGGAATAGCAGCAAAGTGAAGGAGAAAATTCAAAATCTTCATTTTTTACACTCGCATTTTCTTGTAGACCCAATTTTTTTATTTTTACAAGGGGTAAAAGGACAAAATGTTTACTTGTATTTGTAGCCCAATTTCTCTTGAGTAAGGACATACCTCATATGTCTATGTTAATTGTTCATCGGGCGCAGTAGAGGGCTCAGAAGGGAAGGAGCGTCAAATGGTTTTTGGGGGGCATGTCACCTTTAGGAAGCCCCTATGGTGCCAGAACAGCAAAAACACACACATGGCATACCATTTTGGAAACTAGACTCCTCAGGGAACGTAACAAGGGGTAAAGTGAACCTTAATACCCCACAGGTGTTTCACGACTTTAGCATATGTAAAAAAAATTATATTTTTTTTACCTAAAATGCTTGGTTTCCCAAAAATTTTACATTTTTAAAAAGTGTAATAGCAGAAAATACCCCCCAAAATTTGAAACCCAATTTCTCCCGATTCAGAAAACACCCCATATGGGGGTGAAAATTGCTCTGCTGGCGCACTACAGGTCTCAGAAGAGAAGGAGTCACATTTGGCTTTTTGAAAGCAAATTTTGCTCTGGGGGCATGTCGCATTTAGGAAGCCCCTATGGTGCCAGAACAGCAAAAAAAAAACACATGGCATACCATTTTGGAAACTAGACCCCTCGGGGAACGTAACAAGGGGTAATGTGAACCTTAATACCCTACAGGTGTTTCACGACTTTTGCATATGTAAATTTTTATTTTTATTTTTTACCTAATATGCTTGGTTTCCCAAAATGTTAACATTTTTAAAAAGGGTAATAGCAGGAAATACCCCCCAAAATTTGAAGCCCAATTTCTCCCGATTCAGAAAACACCCCATATGGGGGTGAAAATTGCTCTGCTGGCGCACTACAGGTCTCAGAAGAGAAGGAGTCACATTTGGCTTTTTGAAAGCAAATTTTGCTCTGGGGGCATGTCGCATTTAGGAAGCCCCTATGGTGCCAGAACAGCAAAAAAAAAAACACATGGCATACCATTTTGGAAACTAGACCCCTCGGGGAACGTAACAAGGGGTAATGTGAACCTTAATACCCTACAGGTGTTTCATGACTTTTGCATATGTGAACATTTTTTTTTTTTTTTACCTAAAATGCTTGGTTTCCCAAAATTTTTACATTTTTTAAAAGGGTAATAGCAGAAAACACCCCCCAAAATTTGAAGCCCAATTTCTCCCGATTCAGAAAACACCCCATATGGGGGTGAAAAGTGCTCTGCTGGCGCACTACAGGTCTCAGAAGAGAAGGAGTCACGTTTGGCTTTTTGAAAGCAAATTTTGCTCTCGGGGCATGCCGCATTTAGGAAGCCCCTATGGTGCCAGGACAGCAAAAAAAAAAACACATGGCATACCATTTTGGAAACTAGACCCCTCGGGGAACGTAACAAGGGGTTAAGTGAACCTTTATACCCCACAGGTGTTTTATGACTTTTGTATATGTAAAAAAAAATTTTTTTTTTTTACCTAAAATGCTTGTTTTCCCAAAAATTTTACATTTTTAAAAAGGGTAATAGCAGAAAATACCCCCCATAATTTGTAACACAATTTCTCCCGAGTACGGCGATACCCCATATGTGACCCTAAACTGTTGCCTTGAAATACGACAGGGCTCCAAAGTGAGAGTGCCATGCGCATTTGAGGCCTAAATTAGGGATTGCATAGGGGTGGACATAGGGGTATTCTACGCCAGTGATTCCCAAACAGGGGGCCTCCAGCTGTTGTTAAACTCCCAGCATGCCTGGACAGTCAGTGGCTATCTGGCAATACTGGGAGTAGTTGTTTTGCAACAGCTGGAGGCTCCGTTCTGGAAACAGTGGCGTACCAGACGTTTTTCATTTTTATTGGGGAGGGGAGGGGGGCTGTGTAGGGGTATGTGTATATGTAGTGTTTTTTTACTTTTTATTTTATTTTGTGTTAGTGTAGTGTAGTGTTTTTAGGGTACAGTCACACGAGCGGGGGTTCACAGTAGTTTCTCGCTGGCAGTTTGAGCTGTGGCAGAAAATTTGACGCAGCTCAAACTTGCAGCCGGATACTTACTGTAATCCTCCGCCCATGTGAGTGTACCCTGTACGTTCACATTGGGGGGGGGAACATCCAGCTGTTGCAAAACTACAACTCCCAGCATGGACGGTCTATCAGTGCATGCTGGGAGTTGTCGTTTTGCAACCGCTGGAGGCTCCGTTTTGGAAACAGTGACGTACCAGACGTTTTTCATTTTTATTGGGGAGGGGAGGGGGGCTGTGTAGGGGTATGTGTATATGTAGTGTTTTTTACTTTTTATTTTATTGTGTGTTAGTGTAGTGTAGTGTTTTTAGGGTACAGTCGCACGGGCGGGGGGTTCACAGTAGTTTCTCGCTGGCAGTTTGAGCTGCGACAGAAAATTTGCCACAGCTCAAACTTGCAGCCGGATACTTACTGTAATCTTCCGCCCATGTGAGTGTACCTGTACATTCACATTGGGGGGGGGAAACATCCAGCTGTTGCAAAACTACAACTCCCAGCATGTACGGTCTATCAGTGCATGCTGGGAGTTGTAGTTTTGCAACAGCTGGAGACACACAGGTTGTGAAACACCGAGTTTGGTAACAAACTCAGTGATTTGCAACCAGTGTGCCTTCAGCTGTTGCAAAAGCTACAACCCCCAGCATGTACGGACAGCGGAAGGGCATGCTGGGTCTTGTAGTTATGCAACAGCCGGAGGCATACTACATTGGCTGGGGATGCTGGGGATTGTAGTTATGCAACAGCTGGAGACACACTGGTTTACTACTTAACTCAGTGTGCCTTCAGCCGTTGCAAAACTACAACTCTCAGCAGTCACCGACAGCCAACGGGCATGCTGGGAGTTGTAGTTATGCAACCACCAGATGCACCACTACAACTCCCAGCATGCACTTTAGCTGATTGTGCAAGCTGGGAGTTGTAGTTACACAACAGCTGAAGGTACACTTTTCCATAGAAAGAATGTGCCTTCAGCTGTTGCAAAACTACAAGTCCCAGCATGCCCATAAGGGCATGCTGGGAGTTGTGGTGGTCTGCCTCATGCTGTTGCATAACTACAGCTCCCAGCATGCCCTTGTTGCATGCTGGGAGCTGTTGCTAAGCAACAGCAGGAGGCTGTCACTCACCTCCAACGATCCAGCCGCACAGGTCAGTCCCTCGTCGTCTCCGCCGCCGCCGCTGCTCCTGGGGCCCCGATCCCAACAGGGACGCCGGGGATCGGGGTCCCCAGCACCGGGGGTCGTCTTCCCGCACCCGCTCACGTCCTCCGGAAGAGGGGCGGAGCGGGTTGCGGGAGTGACACCCGCAGCAGGCGCCCTGATTGGTCGGCCGGTAATCCGGCCGACGAATCAGGGCGATCGTGAGGTGGCACCAGTGCCACCTCACCCCTGCTGGCTCTGGCTGTTCGGGGCCGTCTCTGACGGCCCCGATCAGCCAGTAATTCCGGGTCATCGGGTCACTGGAGACCCGATTTACCCGGAATCTGCCGCAGATCGCTGGACTGAATTGTCCAGCGATCTGCGGCAATCGCCGACATGGGGGGACATAATGACCCCCCTGGGCGATATGCCGGGATCCCCTCCGGCTAGCGGTGGGGGCCGGAAATGCTCAGGGCGTATCCATACGCCCTCGGTCCTTAAGGACTTGGAAACGGGGGCATATGGATACGCCCTATGTCCTTAAGGGGTTAAATACATAAAGGGAATCAACAAGGAAAAGTAGGAGAGCATATTTTAAAGAAGAAAAACTACCACAAGAGGACATAGTTTTAAATTAGAGGGGCAAAGGTCTTTGCATTAATATCAGGAAGTATTACTTTACTGAAAGAGTAGTGGATACATGGAATAGCCTTCCTGCAGAAGTGGTCGCTGCAAATACAGTGAAGGAGTTTAAACATGCATGGGATAAGCATAAGGCTATCCTTCATATAAGATAGGGCCAGGGACTATTCATAGTATTCAGATTTTTGGGCAGACTAGATGGGCCAAATGGTTCTTATCTGCCGACACATTCTATGTTTCTATGGTTCTACAAGAACATGCGAGTGTAAAAAATGAAGATTTTGAATTTTCTCCTTAACGTTGCTGCTATTCTTGTGAAACACCGAAAGGGTTAACACACTTTCTGAATGTCAGTTTGAATACTTTAGGGGGTGCAGTTTTTATAATGGGATCATATATGGGGTATATCTAATAAGAAGACCCCTCAAACGCACTTCAAAACTGAACTGGTCCCTGAAAAAATTTTGTGGAAAATTGGAAAATTGCTGCTGAACTTTGAAGCCCTCTGATGTCTTCCAAAAGCAAAAACATATCAACTTCATGATGCAAATATAAAGTAGACATATTGTATATGGGAATCAATATATCATTTATTTGCAATATCCATTTTCCTTAAAAGCAGAGAGTTTCAAAGTTAGAAAAATGCAAAATTTTCAACATTTTCATGAAATTTGGGGATTTTTCACCAAGAATGGATGCAAGTAACGATGAAAATTTACCACTGTGTTAAAGTTGAATATGTCGCAAATAAACAATCTCGGAATCAGAATAATCAGTAAAAGCATCCCAGAGTTATTAATGTATAAAGTGACAGTGGTCAGAATTGCAAAAAAGGGCTGAATCCTTAAATGGGTACTCTGCCCCTACACATCTTATCCCCTATCCAAAGGATAGGGTATAAGATGTCCGATCGCCGGGGTCCCTCTGCTGGGGACCCCCGGGATCGCCGCTGCGGCACCGCACTATTATTACTGCACAGAGCGAGTTCACTCTCTGCGTAATGACGGGTGATACAGGGGATGGAGCAGCGTGACGTCACAGCTCCGCCCCTTGTGACATCACGGCCCAATCCCTTAATGCAAGTCTGTGGCAGGGGGTGCCCATAGACTTGTATTGAGGGGGCGGGTCGTGACGTCACGAGGGGGCGGAGCCGTGACATCACGATGCTCCATCCCCTGTATCACCCGTCATTACGCGCAGAGCAAACACGCTCTGTGCAGTAACAATAGAGGTGTGGTGCAGCAGAGATCCTGGGGGTCCCCAGCAGTGGGACCCCGGCAATCTTCCATCTTATCCACTATCCTTTGGATAAGGGATAAGATGTCTAGGGGCAGAGTACCCCTTTTAGGTGAAAAAGGGCTCTGTCCTTAAGGGACTAAAATATGTGAGAGTTCTTTTTCGCAACCCTTTTTTTTTTGCGTCAAAATTGCTGAGTTTGGCACCAAATTTTGAATCATGGAAAATTCTGGCGGAGCATCTCATATAATATTCCATGATTACCAGTGCCCATATAAGCAATTACTATAGGAATACAACATGTCGTGGGGTTAAATGTGAGTGCAAGTGCAGTGACCATAAAACATTTATTTATTTATTTTTAGCAGTTTGGGGACAGGGGGGGGGGGGTTAACTTTCGGTTTCCCCATCCTGCCCACCCACAATAGGTGGGTCAGAACGGGGAAACCGTCAGGGACCGTCACCGAAGTCCACTTACCCATCGGTGGCAGCAGAGGGCAGCGATCGGCGGCAGAAGAGGATGGCGGTACAGCTCCCTGGATCCTACGGAAGCTGGTGAGTTGCCTAGCAATATCTGGAGGGCCACAATTTGGAGATCACTGTGCAGTGGTCTCTAAACTGTAGCCCTCCAGATGTTGCAAAACTGCAAATCCCAGCGTGCCCAAACAGCTGTCTTGGCATGCTGGGAGTTGTAGTTGCGTACCTCCAACTGTTGCATAACTGTAGGGTGGGCCATTTATATGGATACACCTTAATAAAATGGGAATGGTTGGTGATATTAACTTCCTGTTTGTGGCGCATTAGTATATGTGAGGGGGGAAACTTTTCAAGATGGGTGGTGACCATGGCGGCCGTTTTGAAGTTGGCCATTTTGAATCCAACTTTAGTTTTTTTCAATAAGAAGAGGGTTATATGACACATCAAACTTATTGGGAATTTCACAAGAAAAACAATGATGTGCTTGGTTGTAACGTAACTTTATTCTTTCATGAGTTATTTACAAATTTCTGACCACTTACATAGTGTTCAATGTGCTGCCCATTGTGTTGGATTGTCAATGTAACCCTCTTCTCCCACTCTTCACACACTGATAGCAACACCGCAGGAGAAATGCTAGCACAGGCTTCCAGTATCCGTATACACTGCTATATACTACTATATACACCGCAGGAGAAATGCTAGCACAGGCTTCCAGTATCCGTATACACTGCTATATACTACTATATACACCGCAGGAGAAATGCTAGCACAGGCTTCCAGTATCCGTAGTTTCAGGTGCTGCACATCTCGTATCTTCACAGAATAGACAATTGCCTTAAGATGACCCCAAAGATAAAAGTCTAAGGGGGTCAGATCGGGAGACCTTGGGGGCCATTCAACTGGCCCACGACGACCAATCCACTTTCCAGGAAACTTTTCATCTAGGAATGCTCGGACCTGACACCCATAATGTGGTGGTGCACCATCTTGCTAGAAAAAACTCAGGGAACGTGCCAGCTTCAGTGCATAAAGAGGGAAACACATCATCATGTAGCAATTTCGCATATCCAGTGGCCTTGAGGTTTCCATTGATGAAGAATGGCCCCACTATCTTTGTACCCCATATACTACACCATACCATCAATTTTTGTGTTCCAACAGTCTTGGAGGGATCTATGCAATGTGGGTTAGTGTCAGACCAATAGCGGTGGTTTTGATTGTTAAAGGGGTACTCCACCCCTAGACATCTTATAGCGAGATGTCTGATCGCGGGGGTCCCGCCGCTGGGGACCCCCGCAATATAGCATGCGGCACCCACCTTTTTTCTGCTCGGGAAGCGCTGGAGGGTCTGAGTCCAGACCATGGGAACAGAAGTTTGTGATGTTATGACTCCTCCCTCATGTGACGTCACGCCCCGTCCCCTCAATGCAAGTCTATGGGAAGGGGCGTGACGGCCATCAGGCATCTTATCCCCTATCCTTTGTATAGGGGATAAGATGTCTAGGGGTGGAGTACCCCTTTAACTTCACCATTCACATAAAAGTTTGCCTCATCACTGAACAAATCTTCTGCGTAAACTGAGGGTCCTGTTCTAATATTTGTTTTGCCCATTCTGCAGCACCTGAAACTACGGATACTGGAAGCCTGTGCTAGTATTTCTCCCGCGGTTTTGCTATCAGTGTGTGAAGAGTGGGAGAAGAGGGTTGCATTGACAATCCAACACAATGGGCAGCACATTGAACACATTTTAGAAGTGGTCAGAAACTTCTAAATAACTCATGAACATTAAAACCAAGCAAATCATTGTTTTTCTTTTGAAATTCGCAAAAAGTTTGATGTGTCACATGACCCTCTTTCTATTGAAAAAACAAAAGTTGGATTCAAAATGGCCAACTTCAAAATTGCCGCCATGGTCACCACCCATCTTGAAAAGTTTCCCCCCTCACATATACTAATGCGCCACAAACAGGAAGTTAATATCACCAACCATTCCCATTTTATTAAGGTGTATCCATATAAATGGCCCACCCTCCCCGCATGCCCTTTGGCGATCAGTACATGCTGGGAGTTGTAGTTTTGCAACAGCTGGAGGCACAATGGTTGGAAAATACTGAGTTAGGTAACAGAACCTAACTGAAGGTTTTCCAACCAGTGTGCCTCCAGCTGTTGCAAAAGTTCAACTCCCAGCAGGCACGGTCTGTACAGGGTACATTCACACGGGCGAGTTTACAGTGAGTTTTCCGCTTCAATAAAGAAAAATGAAAAATGTATCGTATGGCAGTGTTTCCAAAACGGAGCCTCCACCTGTTGCAAAGCAACGACTCCCAGCATTTCCGGACAGCCAAAGACTGTCCAGGCATGCTGGGAGTTTAGCAACAGCTGGAGGCACCCTGTTTGGGAATCACTGGCGTAGAATACCCCTATGTCCACCCCTATGCAATCAATAATTTAGTCCTCAAATGCACATGGCGCTCTCTGACTTTGGAGCCCTGTCGTATTTCAAGGAAACAGTTTAGGGACACATATGGGGTATTTCCGTACTTGGGAGAAATTGCAATACAAATTTTGGGGGGCTTTTTCTCCTTTTACCCCTTATGAAAAGGAAAAGTTGGGGGCTACACCAGCCTGTTAGTGTAAAAAAATTACAATTTTTACACTAACATGCTGATGTTTCCCCATACTTTTTATTTTCACAAGCGGTAAAAGGAAAAGCACGGAAATACCCCATATGTGGGTGTAAAATGCTCTCAGACGCACAACAAGGCTCAGGAGTGAGAGCCCATTTGAGGCCTAAATTGGTGATTTGCACAGGGGTGGCTGATTTTACAGTGGTTTTGACATAAACGCAAAACAATAAATACCCACATGTGACCCCATTTTGGAAACTACAACCCGCACAGAACATAAGGGGTATAGTGAGCCTTAACACTAAAGAATTTTCATTAAAGTTGGATGGGAAAATGAAAAAAACAAAAAAAAATTCACTAAAATGCTGGCATTACCCTAAATTTTTCATTTTCACAAGGGAAAATAGGAAAAAAAGCCCCCCAAAATTTGTTCTTCTGATTAAGAACATACCCCATATGTGGATGTGAAGTGCTCTGCGGGTGCACTACGATGCTGAGAAGAGAGGAGCACCATTGGGCTTTTGAAGATAAATTTTGTCCGGAATTGAAGGCCACGTGTGTTTACAAAGCCCCCATAGTACCAGAACAATGGACCCCCTTCCCACATGTAATCCCATTTTGGACACTACACCCCTCATGTAATGTAATAAGGAGGTACAGTGAGCATTTACACCCCACAGGTGTCTGACAGAATTTTGGAACAGTGGTCCTTGAAAATGAAAAATGCATTTTTTCATTTGCACAGCTCACTGTTCCAAAGACCTGTCAAACGCCAGTGGGGTGTAAATGTTCACTGCACCCCTTATTAAATTCTGTGAGGGGTGTAGTTTCCAAAATCGGTTCACATGTGGGGGGTCCACTGTTCTGGCACCACGGGGGGCTTTGTAAACGCACATGGTCCCTGACTCCCATTCCAAACAAATTCTCTCTCCAAAAGCTCAATGGCGCTCCTCCTCTTCTGAGCATTGTAGTGCGCCATCTCCAGAGATCTTGAGACCAGAGAAGTAGATTGTCGATATTACTGATCAGTATTCAAAATCAAAAGATAGCTATTAACAGTTATAATTTAATAATGGGAATAAGTATCTCCTCCAATAAAAAAATTAATTCCCCCTCTTCCCATTTTACAAATAAAAATTTGTAAAAAAAATAAAATAAATCAACATATTTGGCATAACAATGTCCAGAAAAGTCAGAATTATTAAAATATAGTGTTAATGATTCCATATGGTGAAGGGCATAAAACGTAAAAATAAAAAAAGTCCAATGCTGAATTGTGATCACATCCCAGAAAAAAATAAAATAAAAAAAAGTCATCAAAAATCACATGTACGCAAATGTGGTACCGACAAAAACAGCAAATCACAGATTAACTGCCAGTACAAGCATAACCATATGAATAAAACATGTCCAGGGGTTAAATGTGAGTGCAGGTGCAGTGAACATGAAAAATTCAGGACAACAGGTTTTCATTTTTGCGCTTAAGTTTTTTCCTCCTCACCTTCTTAAAATCATAACACAGACTCCTATAAGGGCTGTTTTTTTGCGCCACATATTGTACTTTGTAATGACATCAATCATTTCACCACAAAATCTACAGCAAAACGAGAAAAAAAATATTAGTGGGGCAAAATTGGAAAAAAAACAAACACCATTTAGAATTTTTTTTTAGGGGCTTCCGATTCTACACAGTGCACTTTTCGGTAAAAATGACACCTTGTTCTTTAGATCCATACAATTAAATTGATATCCAGCTCATTAAGGTTTGATTTTGTTTAACATTAAAAGTTATAACTTTTTGCACCAAAATTAGTACGTTTAAAATTGTCCTCTTCTGACCTCTATAACTTTTTCCTTATGCAGGGATGTATACGGAAAAAAATTAGCCCTCGTACAATTTAAAACGTACTTACAATGTTCAAAAAGTTTGATTTTTTTTTTTAAACAGTACAAAAAGAGTAAAGCGTGTACCCAAACATTGACCCACAGTATAAAAAGAACATGTCAGTGTTATCATACACTTCACTGTGTAAAAATAAAAACTATCAAAAGTTGCAAAATTGCCGTTTACTTCTCAATTTCCTGCCGCAAATAATATATATACATTTTTATAGTACCATATATTTTATGTTAAAATTAAAGGTTTCATTACATAGTACAGTTGGTCGCAAAAGAAACAAACCCTCATATGGGTCTTTAGGTTGAACATTTTAAGATTTATGGCTCTTAGAAGGGGAGGAGGAAAAATTTTAAACATAAAAATGAAAATTTCCTGTGTCCTCAAGACCAAAAAGGGCTGTGACTTCTAAAGGGGTTAAAGCTGTAATCTTCAAATCCTTTGTAAACCCCCAGTATATAACTGTACATAGTGTAAGTAAAGTACAGTACAGCCATTACAATGGATACACATACACGTGATGTCATCTGCTGTGACATCACACATCAAAGAGACTTTCTCCAGGGTAGAATCCAATCCCTAACACTTATTTCCTCGGTTCGGCGGGTGAACACGTTCTCCTACTAGACCTGCGCTTATTTTGCAAATTGAAGAGAATTTTGTCTATTTAGGCAAAAGGATCCTGTAGGGACAGCGACCATGAAGCTAAGAGGTAGGAATAATAAAAACTTCCAAAATTTCTGTTTAAAAATGGATTTAACATGAATGTATTAGTGTAAAGTTAATATAGTAGAGTTCTGAACGCTTGGAGCGGGCGGTGCGGGTCGTGACATCATGGCCACGCCCCCTCAATGTAAGTCTATGGGAGGGGGTGTGGTGTGATGTCACGAGGGGCGTGGCTGTGACGTTACGACCCTGTCACCCAGTGTTCTGAATAAAGGCTAGGTGCTGCACAGAGATCACTGGGGTCCCAGCTGCGGGACCACGGCGATCAGACATCTTATCCCCTATCCTTTACATAGGGGATAAGATGTCTAGGGGCAGAGTACCCCTTTAAGTTTCTTACAGCAATTGGGTAAAGGTTTACTCCTGTGAGATAAATGATTTTGTGTGAACATACACACAGACATATATATATATATATATATATATATATATACATAAATACATGAATGAATATAGGTCTAATATATTGTATCCTGTCGCTATTTTGCAGATATCCCAGTTCTCTCGGTGCCTGTCGTGTGTCTCATACATTACGTGACGAGTTTCCTTTGGCGGTATACTAACCTATATCATTATAAGGTCACTCCACCATATTATGAGATCCATAAAATACCTGGGAAGAAGATTAAGCACCGTGGTCAGCGAGCAGATGTGGCTATTGACATGGCTTTAGGTGACAATTCAGACCCACATGAATCCAGGCACAGCGATCATGTGACAGTCACCATGGCGGATAACCAGATGGATTTACCAACAACCTCTGAAGATGCCTCGGAGCCCAAAGTGTCTTGGCTGCAGCGGACTTGGCAATATGCTAAAAGCAAACTGAAGTGGCCCCATTATGTATCCAATGTTTGGGTTGGAGCATGGGCCATGGCCAAATGGACAGTAACCGGCATGATGACCACATTCAAGATGCCATTTTACTTCTTACATACAAAGCTAAGAAGTATTACAGCAAAGGCCATTGACGATCAATGTGAACCAGTTTAACAAGACGGCTGATTGGGTCACACAAGATCTACATATGGTTGGGGGTGGGGGTGGGGAGGAGCCCGAAATGCAGCCACCTCCACGTGGTGGGCTCTGGGTCACTTGATACATTAACAAGTGAGCGAGGAGCTGCATAATTCAAGGCACATTTCCCATATTGGACATACAGCTTGTAATGGAGACAGAAGATATTGTCCACATGGATTTTGCACATAAGTGGGAAAACAAGCCCCCCTATTGGATGATTAAGGAATCAGAGATCTGTAGAAGGGGAGAGGTGGATTCCCAGGAATGGAGGATGACAATATAACTCTAGCATAATATCTCTGGATAAGTGGATATGGTAGAAACAATATCATTATTTTAATTACTATTATTATTAACCCCTTAACTCTTTGCGGACCCAGGGCGTATGGATACACCCTGGGTTTTTGATCGTTAAGTACCCAGGGCGTATACATACGCCCATGGGAATTCAAGTCCCCGCCGCGCACCGGTTGGGGACTGAACCGGGATGCCTGCTGAAATCATTCAGCAGGCATCCCATGCAACATGTCGCCAATTCTGGGTCATACGGGTCTATGGTGACCCGGAATATAAGGGGGATATCGGTTGTCCGAGACACCCACGATCCCCCTGAAGGAATAGGAGTGAGGTGGCAGGGGTGCCACCCCTCCTATCCCTACTATTGGTCATCAAGAAGCGACAACCAATAGCAAATCGGGGGCGGGGGGTTAACTTTTGGTTTCCCTGTTCTGCCCACCCACAGTAGGCTGGGCAGAATGGGGAAACTGACAGGGACTGCCGCCGAAGTTTAATTACTCATGGGCGGCGGTAGCAGGCGGCAATCGATGGGGGTGATCGGCGGCAGAAGAGGAGAAAGGCGATGCGGCTCCTTGGATCCTACGGAAGCTGGTGAGTTGCCTGGCAACATCTGGAGGTCTACAGTCTGAGACCACTATACAGTGGTCTCTAAACTGGAGCCCTCCAGATGTTGCAAAACTACAACTCCTAGCATGCCTACACAGCAGTTTGCTGTCTGGGCATGCTGAGATATGTAGTTTTGCAACATCTGGAGGGCCTCAGTTTGGAGATCACTGTACAGCGATCTCTTAAACTGTGACCCTCCAGCTGTTGCAAAACTACAAATCCCAGCATGCCCTTTGGTGATCAGTACATGCTGGGAATCGTAGTTTTGCAAAAGCTGGAGGCACACTGTTTGGAAAGTACTGAGTCAGGTCACAGAACCTAACTGAAGGTTTTCCAACCAGTGTGCCTCCAGCTATTGCTAAAGTACATCTCCCAGCATGCATGGTCTGTCAGTGCATGCTGGGAGTTGTAGTTTTGAAACAGCTGGAGGTTTGCCTCCCCATGTGAATGTACAGGGTACATTCACATGGGCGGGTTTACAGTGAATTTTCTGCTTCAAGTTTGAGCTGCGGCAAATTTTTCGCCACAGCCCAAACTCCTAGTGGGAAACTCAACGAAAACCTCCGCCAGTGCGAATGTACCCCAAAAACACTACACTACATAATAAAGGGTAAAACACTACATATACACCCCTTACACTGTCCCCCTCCCCCCCAATAAAAATGAGACACTTATCGTATGGCCGTGTTTCCAAAACAGAGCCTCCAGCTGCTGCAAAACAACAACTCCCAGCATTTCCGGACAGCCACTGACTGTCCAGGCATGTTGGGAGTTTAGCAACAGCTGGAGGCACCCTGTTTGGAATCACTGGCGTGGGGGTCTTTTTCTCCTTTTACCCCTTATGAATAGGAAAAGTTGGGGGTTACACTAGCCTGTTAGTGTAAAAAAAAAAAAAAAATGTTTACACGAACCTGCTGGTGTTGCCCCCTACTTTTTATTTTCACAAGCAGTAAAAGGAAAAAAAGACCCCCAAAATTTGTAACGCAATTTCTCCTGAGCACGGAAATACCCCATATGTGGCCGTAAAATTTTCTGCGGACGCACAGCAGGGCTCAGGAGTGAGAGCGCACTATGTACATTTGAGGTCTAATTTGGTGATTTGCACAGGGGTGGCTGATTTTACAGCGGCTCATTTTGGAAACTACACCCCTCACGGAACGTAACAAAGGGTACAGTGAGCCTTAACACCCCACAGGTGTTTGAAAATTTTTCATTAAATTTGGATGGGAAAATGAGAAAAAAAAACTAAACATAATATGCTGGTGTTAACCTAAATTTTTCATTTTCACAAGGGAAAATATGAAAAAGCCCCCCAAAATTTGTAACCCCATTTCTTCTGAGTAAGAACATACCCCATATGTGGATGTAAAGTGCTCTGCGGGTGAACTACAATGCTCAGAAGAGAAGGAGCACCATTGGGCTTTTTAAAGATAAATTTTGTCCGGAATTGAAGGCCACATGTGTTTACAAAGCCCCCATAGAGCCAGAACAATGGACCCCTCCCACATGTGACCCTATTTTGGAAACTACACCCCTCACATAATGTAATAAGGGGTACAGTGAGCATTTACGCCCCACAGGTGTCTGACAGATTTTTGGAACAGTGGTCCTTGAAAATGAAAATTGTAATTTTTCATTTGCACAGCTTACAGTTCCAACGCCAGTGGGGTGTAAATACTGGGTCTTCAATTTTCTCCTTAAACTTACAGCTATTCCTGTGAAACACCTAAAGGGTTAACAAACATTCTGAATATAATTTTGTACACTTTGATGCAGTTTTTATAATGGGGTAATTTATGGGGTATTTCTAATATGAAGACCCCTCAAATCCACTTCAAATCTGAACTGGTCCCTGAAAAATTCAGATTTTGAAAATTTTGAGAAAAATTTGAAAATTGCTGCTGAACTTTGAAGCCCACTGATGTCTTCCAAAAGTAAAAAAAAAACATGTCAACTTTATGATGCAAACATGAAGAGATTGTATATGTGAATCAACATATAATTTATTTGGTATGTCTATTTTCCTCACAAGCAGAGAGCTTCAAGGTTAAAAAAAAAAAGCAACATTTTCAAATTTTGGAATTTTTTACCAAGATAAAGTAGAATATGATAAAGTAGAATATGTCACGAAAAAACTATCTCGGAATCAACTTCATAAGTAAAAGCATTCCAGAGTTAGTAATGCTTAAAGTGACAGTGGTCAGATGTGCAAAAAATGCTCTGGTCCCATCCACCGTCCTCAGAAATTAAAAAAGTATTAAAAACATACTATGCCGCACCATGAATATCCGTACTCTGGGGACTTTTTTGCTCAATTTTGAGCCCACATTTTGTGACGTTGTCAGACCAGAGAAGTAGATTGTCGATATTACCGATCAGTATTAATTGATCGTCCTAATCAGCGAGTACTTGCCGCGTTAGATGAGCCGGCTCGTCCTGAAGCTAAACTGTCACAGCATGTAAACATGGAAACATGCTGTGACATTGAAGTGACTTCAGCTTTCATAGACAGCTGATCATCACAGACATCGTCCGCGGGTCTCCCCATGGCTGGCCTGGCCCCCTGATTGTTGTGATTGGTCAATCAATCCAGATTGACCAATCACAGCAGAGGCAGTTGAAAAAAACTGCCTTTCACAGCTCCGATCTCCTCAGTGTAGGGAGATCTGTGAGGAGATTGGAGCTGTGTGAGCTCTGTGTGAAATAAAACATCAAACAGACCCCTATAACCCCCCCATACCCATCCTAGTGCTCCTGTCTAGGGGACATCAGCTGTCTTGGATATCTGATTGTCACCATGCAGTGATTTCTGTAAACTGTGAGCCTCCTTATGTTGCTAAACTACAACTCCCAGCATGCCCAGACAGCTGTTGGCTGTCAGGGCATGCTGGGATTTGTAGTTTTGCAACATCTGGAGGGCCACAGTTTGGAGATCACTGTGCAATGATCTCTAAACTGAGGCCCTCCAGATGTTGCAAAACTACAACTCCCAGCATGCACGAACAGCAAACTGCTGACTTGTCATGCTGGAAGTTATAGTTGCGTGTGTGGTAAGTCTCAGGGGTAGGGGTAGTACAGTCAGGGATTTGCTTTGGTATATCTGGGGTTAATGTTAACCCTATAGTTGGTGACGCCAGGCTGAGGGCTTGTATGTTGAGATGACTCTCCGGCCTATCGCCGCCCTTCCCAGTAACGATAGGTGCATAAGAATAAAGACTGAAGGTCCACAGAGTCCTAGGGACTCTGGCTATGGGGACCTATAAACAGGTACCGTATAGGATGCGGTACCGGGACACCACACGCAGTGGCGTCTCCAGCTTTCAAATTTTGGGGGGGCACACTGGGGGCCAGGACAAAAGTAGGGGGGGCAATTATAACAACACCACATTTATACATTGCACGTGCAAATTATATCCAAGCCAAGGGCAGCATCGGGGGACCATGAAGATCTCATTGACTTTAAAGGCAGCTTCAGCAGGTGTCTACGTGGAGAAGAAGTGACATGTCACTTATTTTTTGGCCAGTTCCCTGTCAAACATTAACATAAGTAATATATGTGTAGATAGAAGCGTGCTGGCACTACCTGTATTGTGTGGTTCACAAAAAATACGTTGGTTCTATAATCCGGACTCTAAAGTATCAGACAGCACAGGCTTGTAATATGGTGGTGCTCACGTAATATAGGTAAAGACAGTTCATCCAATCACAATGATGTAGAAAAATTACAGGCAGCTCACCAATCTTTTGCAAGACTTCATGCTTAAGGGTGCATTCCCACGTGGTGTATTTTGCTGCGTATTTGCTGCGTATTTGGTGCTGCGTATTTTCCTACCCATTGACTTCAACAGGGAAAATAAAATACGCAGCAGCAAATACGCCGTGTGGGAACGTACCCTTAATTCCAGGGTGTGCAGGCAAAGCGGCTCCATGACGCACCGGTGAGCTAGACGCTAGTGCGAACAATGACCTGTATACTGAGACTAATATTACAAATAATATCAGTATACAAGGAGGAATATTATCACCATACATATTACCATCATACTGTAACTGACCAAATCCTGTATACTGAGACCAATATTACCAATAATACCAGCATACAGGGAGGAAATATTGTCATCATACATATTATGGTCATACTGTTACTGACACCAATATTACTGATAATACCAGTACAAAAAAATAAAAATGGTCAGCACCTCCAGACAAAAGGTGCTTACTGTTAGTTGTGAGCGTTACTAGCAAGAAACAAATGATACTGCCACACCATGACCACGACTACCATTGTGACTGACTAATGACCGACTAACACCAATTGACACTGTATAAAATTCATTTTACAAATACCAATACTCCCACATACACTGGCCTTATAGTGGTAGATACCAGCTGTACACATCACAGTGTGTATTATCCCTGTACTGTGACATCACTGTGTATATCATCCCTGTACTGTGACATCACTGTGTGTATTATCCCTGTACTGTGACATCACAGTGTGTATTATCCCTGTACTGTGACATCACTGTGTATTATCCCTGTACTGTGACATCACTGTGTATTATCCATGTGCTGTGACATCACTGTGTGTATTATCCCTGTACTGTGACATCACTGTGTATTATCCCTGTACTGTGACATCACTGTGTGTATTATCCCTGTACTGTGACATCACAGTGTGTATTATCCCTGTACTGTGACATCACTGTGTATTATCCATGTGCTGTGACATCACTGTGTATATTATCCCTGTACTATGACATCACTGTGTATTATCCCTGTACTGTGACATCACTGTATGTATTATCCCTGTACTGTGACATCACTGTGTGTATTATCTAGGGATTGACCGATATCGTTTTTTTAGGGCCGATACCGATAATCGGTGCAGGTTAGGGCCGATAGCCGATAACTTATACCGATATTCCGGTATAAGTTATCGGCTATTTAACCCCCTGCGACATTGCTGCAGATCATTGATTTAAAGCGGGCGCTTTAAATCAATGATCTGCAGTGGCTTTTGCAGGGCCGCTGCCATAGGCCGCCGCCACAACCCGCTTCTCTCCCCCTACCTGTCAGGGTGGTCCGGGCCATCCATCCTTCCTTCCTGTAGTGTCCGGGGGCGTTCCGGGTGAAGAGTGAACCGGTCCGGGCTGTCCTCCTTCTCCGGCGGTCATCTTCTCCACTCCGGGCAGGCTCCGGCCTAGTACGCTGCATAGACGCCGCTGCGCAGTGACGCCCGTGTGCAGCGACACACCTGACGTCACGGCGTAGCTGCGTCTATGCAGTGTACTAGGCCGGAGCCTGCCCGGAGTGGAGAAGATGACCGCCGGAGAAGAAGGACAGCCCGGACCGGTTCACTCTTCACCCGGAATGCCCCCGGACACTACAGGAAGGAAGGATGGATGGCCCGGACCACCCCCATTACGGGTAAGTTTAATTTTTTTATTGACTCAGAGGGTGGGGGAGGGGCCCGACCGGTATAGCGGTATGGGCAAAAATCCATACCGGTATACCGCCCAGCATCACGGTGGGGGGGTGCGACGCGGTGGGTCGGGGGTGCGGTGCGGCGGGTCGAGGGGGTGGCAGTCGCGGTGCGGGGGGCGGGGAATTATCGGCTTATCGGCAAGGTAATTGCCGATACCGATAATGCCCAAAATCGTGATTATCGGCCGATAATATCGGCCATACCGATAATCGGTCGATCCCTAGTATTATCCCTGTACTGTGACATCACTGTGTGTATTATCCCTGTACTGTGACATCACTGTGTGTATTATCCCTGTACTGTGACATCACTGTGTGTATTATCCCTGTACTGTGATATCACTGTGTATTATCCCTGTACTGTGACATCACTGTGTATTATCCCTGTACTGTGACATCACTGTGTGTATTATCCCTGTGCTGTGACATCAATGTGTGTATTATCCCTGTACTGTGATATCACTGTGTATTATCCCTGTACTGTGACATCACTGTGTGTATTATCCCTGTACTGTGACATCACTGTGTGTATTATCCCTGTACTGTGACATCACTGTGTGTATTATCCCTGTACTGTGACATCACTGTGTGTATTATCCCTGTACTGTGACATCACTGTGTGTATTATCCCTGTACTGTGACATCACTGTGTGCATTATCCCTGTACTGTGACATCACTGTGTGTATTATCCCTGTACTATGACATCACTTTGTGTATTATCCCTGTACTGTGACATCACTGTGTGTATTATCCCTGTACTGTGACATCACTGTGTGTATTTTTCCTGTACTGTGACATCACTGTGTGTATTATCCCTGTACTGTGATATCACTGTGTATTATCCCTGTACTGTGACATCACTGTGTGTATTATCCCTGTACTGTGACATCACTGTGTATATTATCTCTGTACTGTGACATCACTGTGTGTATTATCCCTGTTCTGTGACATCACTGTGTGTATTATCCCTGTACTGTGACATCACTGTGTGTATTATCTCTGAACTATAACATCACTGTGTGTTATCTCTATACTGCAACATCACTGTTGATACTTACACTGCACTGTGACATCACTGTATATATTAAGCCTGTATACCCTAATGTCACTGTACATATTTACATTGCACTGCGAGTGACAATACAGGGTAAATATGCACAGTGACATCACAGTTCAGAGTTAATATATACAGTGACATCACAGTTTAGAGTTAATATAAACAGTAATGTCTCTGTACAGGGACAATAAACAGTTTTGCCACTACAGGGTTAATAAACGCAGTGTTGTCACAGTAGAGGGTAACTATACAGTGATGTCATTGTACCGGGAAAATACCGATAATCGGTGCAGGTTAGGGCCGATAGCCGATAACTTATACCGATATTCCGGTATAAGTTATCGGCTATTTAACCCCCTGCGACACCGCTGCAGATCATTGATTTAAAGCGGGTGCTTTAAATCAATGATCTGCAGTGGCTTTTGCGGGGCCATAGGCCGCCGCCACAACCCGCTTCTCTCCCCCTACCTGTCAGGGTGGTCCGGGCCATCCATCCTTCCTTCCTGTAGTGTCCGGGGGCGTTCCGGGTGAAGAGTGAACCGGTCCGGGCTGTCCTTCTTCTCCGGCGGTCATCTTCTCCACTCCGGGCAGGCTCCGGCCTAGTACGCTGCATAGACGCCGCTGCGCAGTGACGCCCGTGTGCAGCGACGCACCTGACGTCACGGCGTAGCTGCGTCTATGCAGCGTACTAGGCCGGAGCCTGCCCGGAGTGGAGAAGATGACCGCCGGAGAAGAAGGACAGCCCGGACCGGTTCACTCTTCACCCGGAACGCCCCTGGACACTACAGGAAGGAAGGATGGATGGCCCAGACCACCCCCATTACGGGTAAGTTTAATTTTTTTATTGACTCGGAGGTTGGGGGAGGGGCCCGACCGGTATAGCGGTATGGGCAAAAATCCATACCGGTATACCGCCCACCATCACGGTGGGGGGGGGGGGGGGGGGAGGGTTGCGACGCGGTGGGTCGGGGGTGCGGTGCGGCGGGTCGAGGGGGTGGCAGTCGCGGTGCGGGGGGCGGGGAATTATCGGCTTATCGGCAAGGTAATTGCCGATACCGATAATGCCCAAAATCGTGATTATCGGCCGATAATATCGGCCATACCGATAATCGGTCGATCCTTAGTATTATCCCTGTACTGTGACATCACTGTGTGTATTATCCCTGTACTGTGACATCACTGTGTGTATTATCCCTGTACTGTGACATCACTGTGTGTATTATCCCTGTACTGTGATATCACTGTGTATTATCCCTGTACTGTGACATCACTGTGTGTATTATCCCTGTGCTGTGACATCAATGTGTGTATTATCCCTGTACTGTGATATCACTGTGTATTATCCCTGTACTGTGACATCACTGTGTGTATTATCCCTGTACTGTGACATCACTGTGTGCATTATCCCTGTACTGTGATATCACTGTGTATTATCCCTGTACTGTGACATCACTGTGTGTATTATCCCTGTACTGTGACATCAATGTGTGTATTATCCCTGTACTGTGATATCACTGTGTATTATCCCTGTACTGTGACATCACTGTGTGTATTATCCCTGTACTATGACATCACTTTGTGTATTATCCCTGTACTGTGACATCACTGTATGTATTATCCCTGTACTGTGACATCACTGTGTGTATTATCCCTGTACTGTGACATCACTGTGTCTATTATCCCTGTACTGTGATATCACTGTGTATTATCCCTGTACTGTGACATCACTGTGTGTATTATCCCTGTACTGTGACATCACTGTGTATATTATCTCTGTACTGTGACATCACTGTGTGTATTATCCCTGTACTGTGACATCACTGTGTGTATTATCCCTGTACTGTGACATCACTGTGTGTATTATCTCTGAACTATAACATCACTGTGTGTTATCTCTATACTGCAACATCACTGTTGATACTTACACTGCACTGTGACATCACTGTATTTATTAAGCCTGTATACCCTAATGTCACTGTACATATTTACCTTGCACTGCGAGTGACAATACAGGGTAAATATGCACAGTGACATCACAGTTCAGAGTTAATATATACAGTGACATCACAGTTTAGAGTTAATATAAACAGTAATGTCTCTGTACAGGGACAATAAACAGTTTTGCCACTACAGGGTTAATAAACGCAGTGTTGTCACAGTAGAGGGTAACTATACAGTGATGTCATTGTACCGGGAAAATATACACAGTGAAGTCAGCGTTCAAGAATAATAAACTGTGATGTCACTACAGGGTTGTTATACACAGTGACATCAAATTACAGGATGAAGCACAGTGATGTCACAGTTTATTATGAAGCACGGTGATGTCACAGTTTATTATGAAGCACGGTGATGTCACAGTTTATTATGAAGCATGGTGATGTCACAGTTTATTATGAAGCACGGTGATGTCACAGTTTATTATGAAGCACAGTGATGTCACAGTTTATTATGAAGCACGGTGATGTCACAGTTTATTATGAAGCACGGTGATGTCACAGATTATTATGAAGCACGGTGATGTCACAGTTTATTATGAAGCACGGTGATGTCACAGTTTATTATGAAGCACGGTGATGTCACAGTTTATTATGAAGCACGGTGATGTCACAGTTTATTATGAAGCACGGTGATGTCACAGTTTATTATGAAGCACAGTGATGTCACAGTTTATTATGAAGCACGGTGATGTCACAGTTTATTATGAAGCACGATGATGTCACAGTTTATTATGAAGCACGGTGATGTCACAGTTTATTATGAAGCACGGTGATGTCACAGTTTATTATGAAGCACGGTGATGTCACAGATTATTATGAAGCACGGTGATGTCACAGTTTATTATGAAGCACGGTGATGTCACAGATTATTATGAAGCACGGTGATGTCACAGATTATTATGAAGCACGGTGATGTCACAGTTTATTATGAAGCACGGTGATGTCACAGATTATTATGAAGCACAGTGATGTCACAGTTTATTATGAAGCACGGTGATGTCACAGATTATTATGAAGCACAGTGATGTCACAGTTTATTATGAAGCACGGTGATGTCACAGAGACTAAAGAATGTACGTATGATAAAGATGGCGGGATGCTATTGGAACGTCACACATACATGGGGGAATAAAACACTTGGATAATGTAGATTAATAGATAGATTTGAGATATATAGATATGAGATAGATAGATAGATAGATAAGTGTATCCCAATCAGGGGGCCTCTAGCTATTCCAAAACGACAACTCCCAGCATGTCTTTGGCTGTATGGGCATACTGGGAGTTGTAGTTTTGCAACAGCTGGAGGCCTCCTGGTTGGGAAACACTGATCTATCTATCTATCTATTTATCAATCATCTATCTATCTATCTATCCAGACAAAGAATAAGTCAGCCAGCACTTTAGTTGATACCAAACTATTATATGGACCTGGCCTACAGGTGCACGCTACTAGGCTAGATATACAGCAACAGAAGAATGCAGCAGCACACTGCCAGCACAAGGATATAGGTGAAACATGAACATGCAGATAAAACCTGTAGAGCTATACAGCTATGGTGTAATAGATGCAAATGTGAAACTATGAGATAGTGAGGCACTTAGCTCGCAAATAGCTGTATAGCTCTCCATGTTTTAACTGCATGTTCATGTTTCACCTATATCCTTGTGCTGGCAGTGTGCTGCTGCATTCTTCTGTTGCTGTATATCTAGCCTAGTAGCGTGCACCTGTAGGCCAGGTCCATATAATAATTTGGTATCAACTAAAGTGCTGGCTGACTTATTCTTTGTCTGTATTGCACATACGGGGGAGTGGCTACCTCCATGTTGGCCTTGCACCCCACCCACCTCTATCAGGTGTGTATATAAGGTGTCTTGGATGTTCCAGACCCTGCCATGCTTACTGAACTGTTCACACAGAGGCATATTCACAGTGTAGGGTCCGTCCCAAGGAGGCCACCTTATCGCGGTGGGACGGTCCAAGCTATTTGACCGCCGGCTAAGTGCCTCACTATTTAATCGTTTCACATTTGCATCTATTACACCATAGCTGTATAGCTCTCCATGTTTTATCTGCATGTTCATGTTTCACCTATATCCTTGTGCTGGCAGTGTGCTGCTGCATTGTTCTTTTGCTGTATATCTATCTATCCATCTATCTCCTATCTATCTATCCCTCCATCTCTCTATATCCATCTTTCTATTTATCTATCTATCTATCTTTCTATTTATCTATCTATCTTTCTCATATCTATCTCATATAGATGAGAGATAGATGAGATATAGATAGATAGATACATAAATAGATGGATATATAGATAGATATGAGATAGATAGAAAGATACATAAATAGATGATAGATAGATAGATACTATCTCTTTCTATCTATCTATCTAAAACAAATAAAAACGGCACAAACAAAATCCAGAGATTAGAGAGAAGTCGGGGTGCCCGCATACTTGGAACCTGGGTCCACTGGTTCTTCAATCCAGACAAAGAACAATGGGGGAGATTTATCAAAACCTGTCCAGAGGAAAAGTTGCCCAGTTGCCCATAGCAACCAATCAGCTCACTTCTTTCATTTTTGAAAAGGCCTCTGAAAAATGAAAGAAGTGATCTGATTGGTTGCTATGGGCAACTGGGCAACTTTTCCTTTGCACAGCTTTTGATAAATCTCCCCCAATATGATGCAGCATAGTCTATGCACATGATGGAATAAACCACCATTTTCTGCAAACCTGTGGCGTGCTGCATCATATTGTTCTTTATCTATCTATCTATCTATCTCCTATCTATCTATATCATACCCATCTATCTATATCATATCCATCTATCTCCTATCTATCTATATCATATCTATCTATCATCTATCTATCATCTATTTATCTATCTTTCTATCTATCTCATATCTATCTATATATCCATCTATTTATGTATCTATCTATCTATATATCATCTATCTATCTCTCATATCTATCTATCTTTCATCTATCTCTCATCTATCTGAGATAGATATGAGATAGATAGATAGATAAATAGAAAGATAGATACATAAATAGATGGATAGATAGATATGAGATAGATAGATAAATAGAAAGATAGATACATAAATAGATGGATAGATAGATAGATATTAGATAGATATGAGATAGATAGATAGATATTATATAGATAGATAGACATGAGATAGATAGATAGATAGATAAATAGGAGATAGATGGATAGATAGATAATAGATGATTGATTGATAGATAGATCAGTGTTTCCCAACTAGGGGGGCCTCCAGCTGTTGCAAAACTACAACTCCGAGTATGCTCATAAAGCCAGAGGAATGCTGGGAGTTGTAGTTTTGCAACAGCTGGAGGCCCCCTGGTTGGGAAACTGATCTATCTATCTATCTATCTTTCTCCTATCTATCTATATCATATAAATTTATCTATATCATATCCATCTATCTATATCATATCCATCTATCTATATCATATCCATCTATCTCCTATCTATCTATCTATCTAATCTTTCTATCATCTATCTATCTGTCTATATCATATCTATGTATCTATCATCTATATATCTATCTGTCTATCTATCATCTATCTATCTATATCATATCTATGTATCTATCATCTATCTATCGATCTGTCTATCTATCATCTATCTATCTATATCATATCTATGTATCTATCATCTATCGATCTGTCTATCTATCATCTATCTATCCATCTATTTATGTATCTTTCTATATATCATCTCTCTATCTATATATCATCTATTTATCTATCTATCTCATATCTATCTATCTATATATATATATTTATGTATCTATCTATATATCATCTATCTACCTATCTATCTCTCATATCTATCTCTCATCTATCTGAGTTAGATAGATAGATATGAGATAGATAGATAGATAGATATGAGAAAGATAGATAGATAGATAGATAGATAGATAGATATGAGATAGATAGATATGAGGAAGATAGATAGATAGACAGATAGATAGAAAGTTAGATGCATGGATGGATGGATAGATATGAGATAGATGATAGATAGATAGATAGATAGATAGATTGATTGATAGATAGATAGATAGATAGATCAGTGTTTCCCAACCTGGGGGCCTCCAGCTGTTGCAAAACTACAACTCCCAGTATGCTCATAAAGCCAAAGGAATGCTGGGAGTTGTAGTTTTGCAACAGCTGGAGGCCCCCTGGTTGGGAAACACTGAACTACCTCCCACTGTCTCCCGAACTACAACTTTCCCCCTCTCCCCCAAGCAAGTTACTTACTTTAAAAGGGCAGCATGAGCAGTGGGCACTGGGCAGGTAAGTCTTCCATACTGGTGGTGTCCGGGCCTGTATACACACAGCGGGCCTGCTCCACAAGGTCCAGTATACAGGGGAGTGAGAGAGGGGGAGGAGCTTCCTGTCTGCTCTTCCCAGTCTGCATAGCGCGGCCCCTGCGTGGTGACAGGGCTGCAGGCTGAAGGTTTATTTAAAAAAAGGATGCCCCTTACTGGTGAACTAGCGGTACCCCCCTGATGGCCATGAGAGCTGCTAGTGACCTACTGCTGCTAGGGGGGCACAAGGGGGGGGCCAATCATGATGTAGGGGGGGCTGTGGCCCCCTCTGCCCCCCCCCCCCCCCTAGCGACGCCACTGAACACGTGCCTCAAGCTGTTGCATAACTAGAACTCCCAGCATGCGCTTTAGCCATCAGTGCATGCTGGGAGTTGTAGTTTTGCCACAGCTGGAGGCACACTGGTGAGGAAACACAGTTAGGTAACAGAACCTAACTCAGTGGTTCCCCACCAGTGTGCCTCCAGCTGTTGCAAAACTACAACTCCCAGCATGCACTGACAGACCGTGCATGCTGGGAGTGTTCGTTTTGTAACAGCTGGAGGCACCCTGGTGAGGAAACACAGTTAGGTAACAGAACCTAACTCAGTGGTTCCCCACCAGTGTGCCACCAGCTGTTGCAAAACTACAACTCCCAGCATGCACTGACAGACCGTGCATGCTGGGAGTGTTCGTTTTGTAACAGCTGGAGGCACCCTGGTGGGGAAGCACTGAGTTTGTCTGTTCCCTAACACGGTTTTCCTCACCAGTGGGCCTCCAGCTGTGGCAAAACTACAACTCCCAGCATGCACGGTCTGTGAGTCCATGCTGAGAGTTGAAGTTTTGCAACAGCTGGAGGTTTGACCCCCCCCCCCCTAATGTGAACGTACAGGGTACATTCACACGAGCTGGGGTTTACAGTAAGTTTCCCGCTACAAATTTGAGCAGCAGAAAATTTTCCACCGCAGCTCAAACTCCCAGCGGAAAACTCACTATGAACCCCCGCCCGTGTGAATATACCCTAAAAACCCCACACTACGCTACCACAAAATAAAGAGTAATACACTACATATACCCTTACACAGTGTAAACCCCCCCCCCCCCCCCCCCTATAAAAATTCAAAACGTCTGGTACGGCACTGTTTGCAAAAAGGAGCCTCCGGCTGTTGCAAAACAACAACTTCCAGCATTGCCGGACAGCCATTGACTGACCAGGCATGCTGGGAGTTTTGCCACAGCTGGAGGCACCCTGTTTGGGAAACACTGCTGTAGGGTATTTATGGTAGCAGAGTCAATTGTAATGCTTGCATCCGGGTCCTCCCCTATGCAAATCCCTAATTTAGTCCTCAAATGCGCATGGCGCTCTCTCAGTTTGGAGCCCTGTCATATTTCAAGGAAACGGTTTAGGGACACATATGGGGTATTTCCGTACTCGGGAGAAATTGCGTTACAAATTTTGGGGGCTTTTTCTAATTTTACCACTTATAAAATGGAAAAGTTGGGGTCTACACCAGTATGTTTTTTTACACTAACATGCTGGTGTTGTCTCATACTTTTTATTTTCAAAAAAGACCCCCAAAATTTGTACAGAAATACCCCATATGTGGGCGTACAATGCTCTGCGGATGCACAACAAGGCTCAGGAGTGAGAGCGCACTATGTACATTTGAGGCCTAAATTGGTGATTTGCACAGGTGGCTGATAGTTGCAACGGTTCTGACATAAACACACAAAAAAAAAAAATAAAACACATGTGACCCCATTTTGGAAACTGCATCCCTCATGGAACATAACAAGGGGTATAACAATCTAATTTTTCACTTTCAAGTCCAACTTCAATGCAAACCTGTCAAACACCTGTGAGGTGTTAAGGTTCGCTGTACCCCTTGTTACGTTCCTGGAGGGGTGTCGTTTCCCAAATAGTGTGCCATGTGTTTTTTTTTTTTTTTTTTTTTTGCTGTTCTGACACCATGGGGGCTTGCTAAATGCAACATGCCCCCCAAAAACCATTTCAGCAATATTCACCCTCTAAAATCCCACAGTTGCTCTTTCCCTTTTGAGCCATGTTGTGGGCCCACAGAGCACTTTGCGTCAATATATGAGGTATTTCCATACTCAAGAGAAGTTTGGCTACAAATTTTGTGGGACTTTTTCTCCTAAGGAGGGACCTATGAGTGGAGGGTAAATCCAATATTATTAACATTTGACCGCTAAGCGGTCACTAAGACCCTAAATTTCCCACCCAATTTAAAACTTAACGTTTAATGAGCCGAGATTAAAATAACCTCACACATATTGATCCATGGTGCATTGATTGGCATGACACTGCATGCTATAGAGGTGAATTGAAAAATTAGACTGTGGCTGCAGTCCACAGTCTATAGTGTGAGACAATTAAAAATCTAACACATTGCCCGCCCGCCCGACGTTTCGCCACAGGCTGTGGCTTTATCAAGGGCTAAGAGGCAAATGGCCATTTGCCTCTTAGCCCTTGATAAAGCCACAGCCTGTGGCGAAACGTCGGGCGGGCGGGCAATGTGTTAGATTTTTAATTGTCTCACACTATAGACTGTGGACTGCAGCCACAGTCTAATTTTTCAATTCACCTCTATAGCATGCAGTGTCATGCCAATCAATGCACCATGGATCAATATGTGTGAGGTTATTTTAATCTCGGCTCATTAAACGTTAAGTTTTAAATTGGGTGGGAAATTTAGGGTCTTAGTGACCGCTTAGCGGTCAAATGTTAATAATTTTTCTCCTAAGAACCCTTACAAAAATGTAAAAAAAAATTGGGCCACATGAACATGTTAGTATAAAAAATGGAAATCTTAATTTTTCTCCTCCACTTTGCTGCTGTTCCTGTAAAACACCTAAAGGGTTAACAAACTTTCTTAATGGCATTTGAATACTTTGAGGGGTGCAGTTTCTACAATGGGGTCATTTGTGGTATATTTCTCACAGAAAGGCCCCTCAAAATCCACTTCAGACTTGACGGGGGTGTCCTTATGTTAGGGTAGCGGGGTTAGAATCAGACAGAGCTGGGCGGCTGCAGAGTGATGCCAGCCCGGGCTCCTTTGTACAGTTGCAATATATTTCCCGCTGGAGCTGTGATCACGGCTGCCAGCGGGAAATATAAAATTTGCTCTCAAAAGCCGTTTTGTGCACCAGCTCCGAGCTGGCTTATATTTATGCAGTTTTTGAGGGCTTGCGACTTTTTATGCGACTTTCGCACTTGATAAATCCCTGACCACTGAAAAGTAAAAAAAAAAATTTACTTTCGTACACTCTTTTGTAGCTTTTTGCTTACAGCCAAAAGTCGCACAAAAAATTGCTTAAGTGCTAATGCGACCTTTTGTGCGACTTTTGTAAGCAAAAAAAGAGCTCTAAATCCCTTGATAAATGTCCCCCATTGTATTTGTGAATCAATATATAATTTGGAATGTCCATTTTTCTTACAGGCAGAAAAATGCTAAATTTTCAAAATTTTGGGATTTTTGACCAAAAAAAGATGCAAGTAACGACAAAAATTACCACTATGTTAAAGTAGAATATGTCACGAAAAAACAATCTCAGAATCAGAATGAAAAGTAAAAGCCTTCCAGAGTTATTCATATATAAAGTGACAGTGGTCAGATTTGCAAAAAAGGGCCGTGTTGTTAAGGTGAAAATGAGCTGAATCCTTAAGGGGTTAAAAATCTAAATATAGCTATTAACTGTTACAGTTTAATAAAGGGAATAAGTGCCTCCTCCAATAAAAAATGAATTCCCCCTCTTTTCCCATTTTATAAAAAAATATTTTTTTTTTAAATAAAATAAATCAACATATTTGGTAGAATAGTCTGAATGACTAAAATATAACGTTAATGACTCCATACGGTGAACGACATAAAACATAAAAATAACAAAGTCCAATGCTGAATTGTGATCACATCCCGGAAAAAAAAAAAAAGGAATAAAAAGTCATCAAAAATCACATATACACAAATGTGGTACTGATGAAAACAACAAATCACAGATTAAGTGCCCATACAAGCATAACCATATGAATAAAACATGTCCAGGGGTTAACCCCTTGGGTACGGAGGGTTTTCCCGTTCTTGCACTTTCGTTTTTTCCTCTATATGATGGCTCCATATGATTTACTCCTCTAGCCGCAAATCACATTCTAACATACCTGGCCCCGAATACAGAAGTGACGAGCGGTACTTAGTCCCGCCCCCTATGGGCGTCAGAGAGAGGCGGGGACGGATGACGTCACGCTGGGGTGCCAGGATATGACGCCAGACGCCAAGGATCGCGGCAAGGCAGCGCATAGAAGCCGGTCGGACTTTTACTGGCTCCCCGCCATTGCGGGTTTGCGCACCTTCCGGGATCCTGTAATTGGCGGTTACATCAGCGGACTGTGAGTAACGAGTGGCGGCGATACCGCTATTTTTTTGCAGGTGCCGCGCAGCAACTCCTTACAGGGATATTTGTTGTATTCTTTCTTTAGGTACTGGGAGACGGACCACGGACTGTGAGTGAGAGCCCTATACATGAAAGGATATTATATTGTACCTGATCATATGGTCTGACTGGCTTTATGTATCTTCTTTATAGGTTATCTCCTTTGGATCCGCTGTAATTACACCCGCATAGTGGCACCTAGTATCGGGGTGCCACATGCAGATCAATTACACCAGCATAGTGGCACTTAGTACAGGGGTGCTACATGCATTTATCTATGTTTATATATTGAGTGACGCCATTGTTATCTCCTTATCTCACACATTTTCCACATTGTTGAGACTTTCTATATATATGAAGTTCTCCTGATGACGCTCTAGACTAGGGCAGAAACGCGTAGAGAACGATATATATCTGAGAACGGTATATATTCATATAAATCCACCGGATTGGTGGCGCTCTGAATACTGGTAAATCCACCATACGGGTGGTAACCTAGAGTGGATCCTGTGTATCAGTTTTTAAGATGGTATTGGTCCACAATAACTTCAGTGGTGTATTTTAAAATTATTATATTAAAAGTTATATTTTAGTAGCACTCCCCTCACACTTTTTTCTAAAAAAGTTTTTTTTTTTGCATTTCTGATGCTGGGAGATGATATGACCCCTTGTAGGTCAGCTAAATCATTCTACATACAAAATTTTTGGAATCTGTTTATGTGATGGCTAGTTTGGTCACTGGATCACCAAATTTGGCAGATTGGCTCACGGAAGCAAAAGAAGTGTTTTCGGAGCGAATGTACTCACAGCCTAAATACACACCCTCTCTGAAAGTAGCCCTTAGGGACCTTGTCTCTTGTTATAAAGATTATGCAGTTTCATTCTGGGAAATCCAAACATTTGAAAACTACTTAAGACATAACATAGTTCCCCGAGGTCTGAGAATTCCGGTGTTACCGGCACCCAGACTTAGAACAACAACAGTATTAAAAAAGTGGGAAACTGAAGCTACAGCCACCTCGCTGAAATTCATTCAAATATTGTTGGAGGAAGAAAAAACTAGACTAACGGTAGCAGAAGCTAAATTGAATGAGCAACGAGATACTGTATTAAGATTTAAGGACGACCCAGAATTTAATAACAAAGAAACACATACCAAAAATATATTGGAACGTTTTCAGTATCAATTAAAAGAAAGGAAACACTTACAATTCATCAGGGACTTACAGGAATTCAGAGATAATAGAGCTTACACCGTATTGTCCAGAGTACCCACACCTCGGGAGACTGAGACTGAGATTTCCTCCTCGGATACCGAGCCTGGTGAAGGAGACAGAGCTCCAGCACGCGGTAAACGAGGAGGAGCACCCTACCGCGCGCGAGGTACGCGGGGTAACTCCCGTGGACGTGGGAACTATAAAAAGAAATCTAACCACAATCAGGAATGGTCGGATACGGGCTCTTTGCCTTCATCCTCTGCTGGGCATTTTTTAGGGGGGGAATACAAGGACCAGAGTCGAGATCCTTACCCCACCCGAACCAGAGAACCCAGAGTCTAAATACAGGAGTTGATAGATCCTCATTACAAGTGGTGAATCTATCCAAACAACAACTATCCCAGGAACAAATCGGGGTCCTTGCACAGGGTCTCTCATTTGTACCCACGGTCACATTTGACCAATTCAATTTGATTAAGGACCTCCATCTGTTTGGGCGTAGACTAAAATGGCAAAAATTCTTTAAAACACGAGACAGAAAGGAATGTTTGGAGTTAGGTATCGGTATAAATGATCTACCAGCCACAAGAGATCTAGCATCATTATTAGATGACAACCATAGATCAAGAGGTGAAGGACCATTTACTACCTGTAAGTTAAAAAGTAAAGTATTCCCTCCTACAGGCGAAACATCCTGTATAGATGTGTTTCTGGATTTGGTGATCAGAGATATAGAGGACCTGAATCTTCCCTCCATACCTCAGGATCGGACCAACTTCTCATATCAAGAGAAGTTGGCTATCAAACAACTACAGAAGAATGATAAATTGGTCATCAAAGCCGCAGATAAGGGGGGTAACATTATAGTCATGGATCGTACACAATACATAGATATGTGCAATAGACTATTAAAAGATAGCCTTACTTATGAAACATTATCGGGAGACCCTACTTCCAAATATAAAAAAGAACTTACTAAAATACTATCTATAGCTAAGGAACGAAAACTCATCAGTGACTCGGAATTTCAATTTTTGCTGCCCAAATCCGTTACTGTCCCCACCTTCTATGCCCTCCCAAAGGTCCACAAAGGGACTAACCCTCTAAAAGGGAGACCCATAGTGGCGGGCATAGGAGGTCTGGGACAGAATCTCGGGATATATATTGATCAAATTTTTAGAGAATTCGTATTAGCCCTCCCTTCATACACGAGAGACACGATGGATCTCCTTAATAAAATGGAAGGAATAGAGGTGGAACAGGATGTGTTGCTGGCTAGCATTGACGTGGAGTCGTTATATTCATCTATCCCGCATGATATTGGACTAGCAGCAGTCTCGCATTACTTATCCCAACGGGGCATACAGATGAGATTACACAATGAATTTGTGCTGGAAATATTGAGGTTCACACTCACACATAATTATTTTCTCTTCGACAGGACTTACTTCCACCAGCTCAGAGGGACCGCAATGGGGAGCCCTAGTGCCCCCAGTTATGCTAATCTCACTCTGGGCTGGTGGGAGGCCACCCAAGTCTTTGTCGAAGAAAGGGAATATTTTAGTGAACGTGCCCTAGTTTGGGCGCGTTTTATAGATGATATTTTTATATTGTGGCAGGGCAGCACTGATGAGTTTAAAGAATTCCTGAGATTACTGAACCATAATAGTCTAGGACTTGCATTTACATATGAATACCATGACTCACATATCCCATTCTTGGACATCTCAATCCAAAAAACTCCTAAGGGTAAACTGCGGACCACCATACATAGAAAAGTGACGTCCACGAACAGCCTCCTGAGGTGGGAAAGCTGCCACCCGGGACCCCTCAAAAGGGGTATCCCGAGGGGGCAGTACCTCCGCCTCAGGAGGAACTGTTCTGACAAACAGGATTTCCTGAGGGAAGCAATGGATCTCAGACAGAGATTCAGAAATAGAGGGTATCCGGACTACATCTTATGATCAGCTTATCAAAATGCCCTTAAAACTCCCAGGGAAAACCTGTTGACCCCCAAACAGACAGACCAGATGATACAGCCTACACGTGTGATTGCCACCTTTGATCATGCTTCTCCAATGATACGAGGAATACTTGAGAAACATTGGAGGATTCTACGGATGGATCCTGATCTGAGGGACACAGTATCGGACAAACCCCAGATCACATATCGGAGAGGTAGGAATATAGGGGATTTAGTAACACATAGCCATCTCCCCCCTATACCATCTAAAGGGAGCACTTGGCTTAATAAAACACCTATAATTGGTAACTTTCCCTGTGGACATTGTAAGGCGTGCCCTAACATGATAAAAACTAAAGAAATTCTCAATGAGAGGACAGGTAAAATACATACCATTCGTAGCTTCATTAACTGTAGCACTTGTGGTATAATTTACTTGGCAATTTGTCCATGCCATAAAAGATACATAGGGAAAACATTCCGACCTTTTAAGAAAAGAGTGTTAGAACATCTGGGAGATGTCAGAAACAATAGAGATACCTCCCTGGCTCGCCATATGAATTCCGTACATAGTGGCTGCTATGATCATCTTATGCTCATTGGATTAGAACAAATTCATCCATCTCCAAGAGGGGGTGATTTTGATAAACTTTTACTCCAGAAGGAGTGCAGACTTATATACGAAATGGGTACGATGGAACCTATAGGTCTCAATGACCAATTAAGTTTTGCTCCCTTTTTATAGGTCAGGCCATGTGGGGATGATACTGGTTATGGTGACCAGTAGGCAGTAAGTGGAGATCTTAGTAGATCTATCAGCTAGTGTCACCAAACTAGTAAGGGAGTGACAGGACAAGTAGGAGGTACGAGAGCAGGGTCCGCCCTTATTAGGGCGATAACACTGCCTAGGGATCAGGGCATCAGTTAGCATAGGGTAAGATCAGGTTCCCTAGGCCCAGTTTTAATGCCACTCCATTATTCCCTGATAGCCTCCCCAACTGTATCATCCCCACTTTGTCAGGTCAATACCTAACTGTATCTTCCCCCCTTTATAATACAATTTTCTAAATTTATCTATTATTGCTTAGTTGGCTAGGAACACAATTCTTTCTCAGTTGGCTAATTGTATACTCTGGTCTGTTTTGGAGGTTCACAGATATCCACTTAAGAATAGGGGCATTCCCTGGGAATTTTAGTGAACTGAAACAGGGGCCTCACAACCCCTTGCCTTTTTGTTCAAAGAGAGGGGGGTTTGGAGATGAGCCATTCTTTAGGGAATCCCTTTGAGAATATTACATCAGTGGATTTGTCCGGGTTGTTTTCAAAGATTGAGGGACCCAGTGCCTGTATTATTAAATTAGGCACCTTAGCGTCCCGGTCCTCTCCACTGATGTTTATTTATTTATTAACCTAAATATAATATCTACCCCTCAAAGATGTATTCCGTATGGCTCCAACATTAAACCCCACCTCTCCACCATATAGGGCCACTTAGAGGTGCTTAGTAGCAATGAATTTATATATATTTGGGTAGCATCTCCTAATAAGCTCCAATTTTAGGCTGTCCAGTATTCTAGCATGTGATCATAATTGGTGCCGGTCACTGAGGAGTTAATGTATTTACTTCTCTAGCCGCAAATCACATTCTAACATACCTGGCCCCGAATACAGAAGTGACGAGCGGTACTTAGTCCCGCCCCCTATGGGCGTCAGAGAGAGGCGGGGACGGATGACGTCACGCTGGGGTGCCAGGATATGACGCCAGACGCCAAGGATCGCGGCATGGCAGCGCATAGAAGCCGGTCGGACTTTTACTGGCTCCCCGCCATTGCGGGTTTGCGCACCTTCCGGGATCCTGTAATTGGCGGTTACATCAGCGGACTGTGAGTAACGAGTGGCGGCGATACCGCTATTTTTTTGCAGGTGCCGCGCAGCAACTCCTTACAGGGATATTTGTTGTATTCTTTCTTTAGGTACTGGGAGACGGACCACGGACTGTGAGTGAGAGCCCTATACATGAAAGGATATTATATTGTACCTGATCATATGGTCTGACTGGCTTTATGTATCTTCTTTATAGGTTATCTCCTTTGGATCCGCTGTAATTACACCCGCATAGTGGCACCTAGTATCGGGGTGCCACATGCAGATCAATTACACCAGCATAGTGGCACTTATTACAGGGGTGCTACATGCATTTATCTATGTTTATATATTGAGTGACGCCATTGTTATCTCCTTATCTCAAACATTTTCCACATTGTTGAGACTTTCTATATATATGAAGTTCTCCTGATGACGCTCTAGACTAGGGCAGAAACGCGTAGAGAACGATATATATCTGAGAACGGTATATATTCATATAAATCCACCGGATTGGTGGCGCTCTGAATACTTGTAAATCCACCATACGGGTGGTAACCTAGAGTGGATCCTGTGTATCAGTTTTTAAGATGGTATTGGTTCACAATCACTTCAGTGGTGTATTTTAAAATTATTATATTAAAAGTTATATTTTAGTAGCACTCCCCTCACACTTTTTTCTAAAAAAGTTTTTTTTTTTCCATATGATGGCTTATTTTTTGCACGTATACCATTGACTGTGCCGTTTAATTAACTATATATTTTTATAATTCCGACATTTCTGTATGCGGCGATACCATATATGTTTATTTACACAGTTTTTGGATTTTTTTTTTACGGGAAAAGGGGGGTGATTCAAGCTTTTTTCACTTTTTTTTTTCAATGTTATAGCTCCCATAGGGACCTATAACACTGCACACACTGATCTTTTACATTGATCAATGGTTTCTCATAGGAAACCATTGATCAATGATTCTGCCGCTTGACTGCTCATACCTGGATCTCAGGCACTGAGCAGTCATTTGGCGTTCGGACAGTGATCAAGTTGAACGCTGCATCTAAAGGGTTAATAGCGCGCGAAACCACGATCAGTGCTGCTCGCTATTAGCCTCGGCTCCCGGCTGTTGTTAGGGGCCTGGCCCGACCCGCTATGATGCTGGGCCACGGCGTGGCCCCGCATTATAGAAAGGTGGTGGGCGGAGGGCGTATAGGTATGCCCTCCGTCCCCAACAGGTTAAAGGAGATCTTTAGTGCTTATAACTTATACCCCAACCTAAGGATAGGGGATGAGTTATAGATCGCGGGGGGGTCCGAGCACTGGGGTCCCCCGCGATCTCCTGTATGGGGCCGTGGCAATGAACAGGAAAGGGGGCATTCTGTTCCTGCATGACGCGGCAGCCGGCACGCCCTTCCATGACTTCCATAGAAATACATGGAGGGGCGTGCCCGCTGCCGCGTCAAGCGGGGACGGAATGCCCCCTCTCCTGTACATAACTGTGGCCCCGTACAGAAGATGGCGGGGGGCCCGATCGCTCGGACCCCCCCCCCCCCCCCCCCCCCCGTGATCTATAACTTATACCCTATCCTTAGGATGGGGGATAAGTTATAAGCACTACAGATCTTCTTTAAATGTGAGTGCAGGTGCAGTGACCATGCCGGCGTATAAGATGACTTGGCGTATAAGACGACCCCCAACTTTGCCGTGCTGGGAGTTGTAGTTTCACAACAGCTGGAGGCACCCTGGTTTTTAGTATACAGTATTAGTTTTTACTTGCTCTGGCCGGCCCCCGCCTGCAGCTACACACAGGAGCCGGCCCGGGCAGATAATCAGAAGTTTTCCTATCCCGGACCTCAATACACGGCGTATAAGACGACCCCCGGCTTTTCAGAAGAAAATTTGGGGTTAAAAAGTCGTCTTATACGCCGGGATATACGGTATTTATATATTTTTAACCCCTTCAGGACAGGTTTATTCATTTTTGCACTTAGTTTTTTCCTCCTCACCTTCTTAAAATTATAACACTTTCAATTTTCTACATACAGAGTCCTATAAGGGCTGTTTTTTTGTGCCAACTATTGTACTTTGTAATGACAACAATAATTTCACCACAAAATCTACGGCAAAACTAGGGAAAAAAAAAACTCCATTCTGATTTTTTTTTTTTAGGGGCTTCAGATTCTACACACTGCACTTTTCGGTAAAAATGACACCTTATATTTATTCTGTAGATCCATACGATTAAATTGATACACAGCTTATTAAGGTTTGATTTTGTTTTACTTCTGTTAAAAAAAAATTATTACTTTTACACCAAAATTAGTACGTTTAAAATTGTCCTCTTCTGACCTCTATAACTTTTTTTAAATTTTTCCGTATACAGCAAACAATTAGCCCTCATACAGTTTAAAACATACTTATATTGTTCAAAAAGTTAGATATTTTTTTGAAGCAGTACAAAAAGAGTAAAGCGTTTACCCAAGCATTGACCCTCAGTATAAAAAGAACATGTCAGTGAATAAAAACGAAAACCCTCAAAAGTTGCCAAATTGTGGTTTTCTTTTCAATTTCCAGCCGTAAATAATATATATATATTTTTTTATAGTACCGTACATTTTATGTTACCGTACATTACAAAGTACAGTTGGTCGCAAAATAAACAACAACTCATATTGGTCTTTGGGTGGAAAATTAAAATATTTATGGCTCTTAGAAGGGGAGGAGGAAAAAATGAAAATGTAAAAATGAAAATTTCCTTTGTCCTCAAGACCAAAATGGGCTGTGACCCTGAAGGGGTTAAAACTGTAATCGTCAAATCCTTTGTAAACCCCCAGTATATAACTGTACATAGTGTAAGTAAAGTACAGTACAGCCATTACAATGGATACACATACACGTGATGTCATCTGCTGTGACATCACACATCAAAGAGACTTTCTCCAGGGTAGAATCCAATCCCTAACACTTATTTCCTCGGTTCGGCGGGTGAACACGTTCTCCTACTAGACCTGCGCTTATTTTGCAAATTGAAGAGAATTTTGTCTATTTAGGCAAAAGGATCCTGTAGGGACGGTGACCATGAAGCTAAGAGGTAGGAATAATGAAAACTTCCAAAATTTCAGTTTATAAATGGATTTAACATGAATGTATTAGTGTAAAGTTAATATAGTAGAGTGCAGTAAAGTTACTGATGTTCTCTTGTACAGTCTATCCTGGGTGGCTTTAAAGGGGGGCTTCCCCAGCGTTCGGCACTTTTTGTTCCAAACGCTTGGAGCGGGCGGCGGGGGTTGTGACATTAGGGCCACACCCCCTCAATGTAAGTCTATGGGTAGGTTGTGGTGTGACCTCACGAGGGGCGTGGCCATGAAGTTGCGACCCTGTCGAATGCTGAATGAACGCTGGGTGCTGCACAGAGATCGCTGAGGTACCAGCTGCGGGACCCCTGCAATCAGACATCTTATCCCCTATCCTTTGGGTAGGGGATAAGATGTCTAGAGGCAGAGTACTCCTTTAAGTCTCTTACAGCAATTGAGCAAATGTTTATTCCTGTGAGATAAATGATTTCAGTTTGTGAATCAATGCTTTAAGTATTTTGCCTTCTAAAAGAAAACATGGGAAGCTACTCTGATATTAGTGAAATAATATAATAATAGTAGTAATATAATTATAATAACAATGTTTTAGTCACACACAAGTTTAAAAAAAGCTTCATACAGTGACAATACAGTGATCCATGACATCTAATCTTCTAGCATATAGCCTATAAAATATTTATAGTTTGCTGTATAAATTACAGTTTTAACAAAAAAAGTATATATATATATATATATATGTATATATATATATACACACACATATATATATATATATATATATATATATATATACATATATATGAACATATGTATTTACATATATATATATATATATACATAAATAAATGAATGAATATAGGTCTAATATATTGTATCCTGTCGCTATTTTGCAGATATCCCAGTTCTCTCGGTGCCTGTCGTGTGTCTCATACATTACGTGACGAGTTTCCTTTGGCGGTATACTAACCTATATCATTATAAGGTCACTCCACCATATTATGAGATCCATAAAATACCTGGGAAGAAGATTAAGCACCGTGGTCAGCGAGCAGATGTGGCTATTGACATGGCTTTAGGTGACAATTCAGACCCACATGAATCCAGGCACAGCGATCATGTGACAGTCACCATGGCGGATAACCAGATGGATTTACCAACAACCTCTGAAGATGCCTCGGAGCCCAAAGTGTCTTGGCTGCAGCGGACTTGGCAATATGCTAAAAGCAAACTGAAGTGGTCCAATTATGTATCCAATGTTTGGGTTGGAGCATGGGCCATGGCCAAGCGGACAGTAACCGGCATGATGACCACATTCAAGATGCCATTTTACTTCCTACATACACAGCTAAGAAGTATTACAGCAAAGGCCATTGACGATCAATGTGAACCAATTTAACAAGACGGCTGATTGGGTCACACAAGATCTACATATGGTTTGGGGTGGGGGTGGGGAGGAGCCCGAAATGCAGCCACCTCCACGTGGTGGGCTCTGGGTCACTTGATACATTAACAAGTGAGCGAGGAGCTGCATAATTCAAGGCACATTTCCCATATAGGACATACAGCTTGTAATGGAGACAGAAGATATTGACCACCTAGAGATACATTTTGCACATAAGTGGGAAAACAAGCCCCCCTATTGGATGATTAAGGAATCAGAGATATGTAGAAGGGGAGAGGTGGATTCCCAGGAATGGAGGATGACAATATATCTCTAGCATAATATCTCTGGATAAGTGGATATGGTGGAAACAGTATCATTATTACAATTATTTTTAACCCCTTAAGGACCTGCAATGTAAATGTACATTTGCATTGCCATCTTCTGGGATCACCACGTCTCTGGATGCGGTGATTGGACTGGGATGGCTGTTGTTATCTAAAAGCAGCCACCTCGGCATATCGCCCAGGGGGGGGTCCCGGGAATCCCCCCCTGGCGGCAATCGCTGTGATTCGTCAGTCAATACTGACCGGTGAATCACGGCTTTTCCAGGCCAAATGGGTCACTGGTGACCAAGGAAATATGGGTGATTGGTGCTGTCCGAGACAGCACCAATCACCATTGCCCAGCAGGAGTGAGGTGGCACTGGTGCCACCTCACGATCATGGTGATTGGTCGGCTGAGACCAGCTGAAGAATCACGGCATCTTCTGGGCTGTCCTGACGGCACCCGTTCCACCCCTAGTCTGGAGGGCGAGAGCGGGTACCGACCATGTAGTGTGCAGCGGCGGGGATAGCATACTGGCGGTGGCAGGAAATGACTGGCAGCAGCAGCAGGAGGTGAGGCCTGTGTGCCTCCTACTGTTTCATAACTACAACTCCCAGCATGCACAGCCAAAGGGCATGCTGGGAGTTGTAGTTATGTAACAGCTGGAGATACCCTGGTTGGGAAACACTGTGCTGTACAGATGAAGTGGGGCCAGTATGAGAATAGCTCTTAGTGTAAGATTATATGGGAATGGTCCTAACCTTTGAAGTGGGAACTTGCACTTAATGCAGATTCCATTTCTTTGGAGCCAAAAGCAACACGAGTTGTGTGTCTCATCTTGCTCCTCCGCTGCTGCTGAAGCCTTCCTCATCTATGCTGTCTGCAGAGTTTTTGTGATCTGGAGTATTGTTATTGGAAGTCTCCTTGGAAGCTCTGGAAGACGGATATCATGGTAGAGACGTCTGTGCTGAGAAACGAAGTTCCCGAAAAAACTTTTTGAAGGAGATTTATCTTTCTTTTTTTTTTTTACTTACTTTTTCTTACATGCGACCTATCAAAAAGTCATACGACCTTGATAAATAAATTGCACATAAGCAAAACCCGGGAAACCCACTTGCAAAAGCATTTTTTTAAATCAGAAAAGTAGATAAAGTTCCTTATCTACCCTTTATTACCAGTAGTGTTTCTAGAGAGTGACGGGGAAGGGGGGGGGGGGGGGGAGGGGGGTTGGGGCGTACTGCATTGGATGAAGCTGTATTACTTTTTTTTTTTTTTTTTAAAGGAAAATTTTAGTGCCACATATGGGTTATTTACGTAGTCTGTAAAAATCTTACACAACTATTTTGTGCCTTATTCTATTTTAACACAACATTTTCAAATTTAGTGGGTACGCCAGCATGTACGTGTCCTACAATTAACAAGGTGTGCAGTGTGTATTTTTAACCTTAAAATTAATAGAGTTGTTATATAATTAAAGTTTTCTATAATTAACATTAACCTTTGTGCTCTCCCGGTACAGGACTGGTCCTGTACCATCCTTAACCCCTTAAGGACACATGACGTACTGGAACGTCATGTGTCCACTCCCGATCTATAACGCGGGGCCACGGCGTGGCCCCGCGTCATAGCGGGTCGGGCCCGGCCTCTAACAACGGCCGGGACCAGTGGCTAATAGCGCGCGGCATTGATCGCTGTGCCGCGCGCTATTAACCCTTTAGACGCGGCGTTCAAAGTTGAACGCCGCGTCTAAAGTGAAACCGAAAGCATCCCGGCTAGCTCAGTGGGCTGTTCGGGATAGCCGCGGTGAAATCGCGGCATCCCGAACAGCTGACAGGACAGCGGGAGGGCCCCTACCTGCCTCCTCGCTGTCCGATCGCCGAATGACTGCTCAGTGCCTGAGATCCAGGCATGAGCAGTCATCCGGCAGAATCGTTGATCACTGGTTTCTTATGAGAAACCAGTGATCAACATAGAAGATCAGTGTGTGCAGTGTTATAGGTCCCTATGGGACCTATAACACTGCAAAAAAAAAGTGAAAAAAAAAAGTGAATAAAGATCATTTAACTCCTCCCCTATTAAAAGTTTGAATCACCCCCCTTTTCCAATAAAAAAAAAAACACAGTGTAAATAAAAATAAAAATAAACATATGTGGTATCACCGCGTGCGGAAATGTCCGAATTATAAAAATATATCATTAATTAAACCGCTCGGTCAATGGCGTGCGCGCAAAAAAATTCCAAAGTCCAAAATAGTGCATTTTTGGTCACTTTTTATATCATTTAAAAATGAATAAAAAGTGATCAATAAGTCCTATCAATGCAAAAATGGTACCGTTAAAAACTTCAGATCACGGCGCAAAAAATGAGCCCTCATACCGCCCCATACACGGAAAAATAAAAAAGTTATAGGGGTCAGAAGATGACAATTTTAAACGTATAAATTTTCCTGCATGGAGTTATGATTTTTTCCAGAAGTCCGACAAAATCAAACCTATATAAGTAGGGTATCATTTTAATCGTATGGACCTACAGAATACATATCAGGTGTCATTTTTACTGAAAAATGTACTACGTAGAAACGGAAGCCCCCAAAAGTTACAAAACAGCGTTTTTTTTTTCAATTTTGTCGCACAATGATTTTTTTTCCCGCTTCACCATAGATTTTTGGGCAAAAATGACTGACGTCATTACAAAGTAGAATTGGTGGCGCAAAAAATAAGCCATCATATGGATTTTTAGGTGTAAATTTGAAAGAGTTATGATTTTTTAAAGGCAAGGAGCAAAAAACGAAAATGCAAAAACGGAAAAACCTCCGGTCCTTAAGGGGTTAAGTCCCCTCAGGAAGAGTCCCTTAGGTCCATAGGGCTCTCCTGCAGCGCTCCCCCCTTGTTGTCTCATAAATGCAGTGTATATTCATTATGTGTTTTTATAGTTCATATGTATAAAGTTGTACAGTTTGTATAAAATGCATAGGACCTTCCTTGGTCATGTGATCTACTGTCATGTGATATACCCAGAGTTCCATGGGCACAGGAGCTCCAAGCATTAGCAACCAATGGGCTTTTGTCCAGCCCCCTAGTATATAAGTGGCTGTAGTCTCTATACTCTCTCTTATCTCTTGGACTCAAAAGGAAGCACAAAGTCCTGTATACTACAAATTCATCTCATCAAGGCCAAAGCCTAAAGAAATGCAGCCACTTTTAAAACGTAAGTTACAATTCTCTCTACAAATCCAGTGACTACTCCTCAGCTAAGGAATATATCAGTAGCACAATGGTCTGCCTAAATATCTCAATAATAACAAGTCCAAGCAAACATGTGAGGTGTCCTGTGTCACGGTTGCCTCTGAAGGAACTGCATAATTGTAAAGACTGTTCCCTAACATTTCAAGTAAAAGTTCCAGTTTATTCAGAATCCTTGCTGTGGACATTCCTTTATTACAAACCATTTTTGGGTTGGTTGACGGCGGTTACTATACCGGAATAACCACATACTCGCGTCACGAACACTAAGGGGTTAACAACATCTTGCCCCCAGGATTTATACCACCTGCTACATACTGCAACACCCCAGTCACCACATTTCTTTTGGCGTCCTACGAACAGGATACGGGTGTGTGCCTTTAATAATTCAGCCACCCAGGCCACCCACAATGAAAAACGGGTGTATGCCGTGATTGCAAGTGCCACTAGTCATCCCCCTGTGCAGGAATATGTATAGAAAACTGTCCAGGATTGTCGCAATCCGCGACCGAAATTACGCCCAAAAGTGTACAGGACATTGTTGCTGAAATTGTGCTTTGCCGGGGTGCTAGAAAAAGTAAGGGGGAGGTGAAGAATATTGTATTGTGGCCATGGGTAAGATTAGGAACGAAGCCATGTTACGTGCTTCAGTACAAAAGTACCTGAAGTCTCCTCAGCGGCCAATTTCAGTATGTTCCTGTTTTCATAATATGTGCCCTACTATTTGGTCCCATTACCCTGATGGGTTTGTTCTTACCTTCTTTGTTTCTTGCTCCTTTGAATTGTTTTATTGTATTGTAAAACTTAATGAAATGATCTAATTAAAAAAAAAAATACCTGAAGGGGTTAAGGAAGAACCCAAGAAGCGCGCCAAGATGTCCCATGCTGGATATCATGTAGCAGCGTCTATGCCGAAGTGGAACTGTTGTCTGACTTCCTGTGGGACAGGAAGTCAGAGCTGCACCAATGACGTCCTTCCGGCCGGCATTTTGTTGAAGCCTCTTATAAAAGGCACCATGCGGCCATCCCTCTTCAGTCCGGAAATGGCAGAGAGGTGTACAGACATGGCGCAGCCCACCAGAGCACGTGAAGAGAGCAACAAGATGGCTGCGGAGCAGCGGAAAGTTACAGTGGCTGCAGCGCAGCTGTTCCATGACCTAGCTGACCATTTGCAGCAATTGCCCCTTGGGGCCGAGGAGGCCTGCAAGCTGCCCCCGCTTCCAGAGGACGATGAATGGCAAGCTACCCCAAAAAGGGGATCACCACAGTCTTCAGCAGCAGCATCGCCGGTGAGATTGTTCCCTCGCCACAGATCCTGGGCGGAGATTGCAACCGAGGAGTCAGATGTAAGTACGCCGGCCGAGGCCGCATTTTCTACGCCTTCAGCCCCGACAGGGAACCCCCAGGGCAGAAGTCTGTTCCAGTTAGAGCACGCTCACAGTCACCCCTTCTCCTTCAATGGGTGTTCGGCGACGAGCCAGAGTTTGTCCCGTTCTTGTGGGACCATGTCCTTCCCCTGCCAGGGAAGTCCCATCCACCAGTTCCCACAGTACAGGCTGAGAGAGCCCGCAGAGAGGCCGAAATAGCCAGCATCATTGAGAAATTAAAAGCCCAGCACAGAGAGAGGTATGGGCCTAAGCAGTTGCCCTATGAAGTACAAGTAGAGCAGCAGCAGGATACTAAAAGGCTGGAAGCCCTCTATATAAGCAAGTTGGACTATCCACAAGTGGGTGAGCCACCCTTGGAGCGCCGACTCGCCACAGTTATAAAATTTGATAAAGTACGTGGCTTTGGCACCCTCCAAGACTGCCAGCATGGAGGTACCATGCTAGTAAATAGGAAAGTCGTTCAGCGGGACTGCCTGCCTCCAGCACTCCACTCCTTAGAAGCAGGGGAGATAGTGGAATATACCCCGGTAAAAAGTCTGCGGGGAGAATGGGCGGCAGCCATAACCAGGCCCAAGAATCCCACTCAAATACCCTTTACGTATTTTCCGTCGGACGACTGGGACATAGATCCCCATTGAATTCGGCCGATAAGGTGGAAGAAGAAATGTATTTGTCCGAGGCGCCCATCATGGCTCCTAAATTTATGAGGAGAGAGAGAAAAGGAAAAAAGGGGGGAGGCTCAAGCTAAATGTAAAGCATAACACAAAAGGGTGCTATCTGGCTCATAAAACAATAAGCACAATAATAACCAGACTAAATAGCCATAAAGGATGCATACCCAATATCATATAATGCAAGAAAATGTAAACTTTATTATAACACATATGACACAAAGTAAGGAAAAACACTCTAAAAACACTTAAAAAGGCTCAGAAGAGCCGCACTACAACAGTGGGACCAATTGTGGTCACCACAGGACATGGGAAGAAAAATGAAAGGGACCCCTCCTGTCACTCACCAAATAAGTAACAATAAAACACAAATGACAAAAAAGGGCAATGACAAATGGGCTTCTTTATTGGACATGGGCTTACTGGGACACTTTCCCTCCTTCCTCCGTCTGTGGATCGTCCACTGTGTTTGTATATTAGTGTACTGAGTATTACATTCTTGCACCTGCTTCCCTGAGTAACATTCATCGCATTGTACCATTTACCATTTGGGGACTGGCATGCACAGTTTGTTGACTGTCCACTACTTTTTTGTCATTTGTGTTTTATTGTTACTTATTTGGTGAGTGACAGGAGGGATCCCTTTCATGTTTCTTCCCATGTCCTGTGGTGACCATAATTCGTCCCACTGTTGTAGTGTGGCTCTTCTGAGCCTTTTTAAGTGTTTTTAGAGTGTTTTCCTTGCTTTGTGTCATATGTGTTATAATAAAGTTTACATTTACTTGCATTATATGATATTGGGTATGCATCCTTTATGGCTATTTAGTCTGGTTTTTATTGTGTAAATTTATGAGGAGGTCCAGTCCTGAATCTTCACTTACAGAAAATGTGCCCAGGCGTACTCCCCCAGAGGAGGTGAGGCCTAACCAACGGGCACCAACTTATGTGCCTAGGCCTACTCCACGCCGGAGGTGAGGCCTAATCAGCACGCACCGACCGATGTGCCGTGGCCTACTCCACCTAAGGAAGTGTGGCCGAACCAGCTGGCACCTACAGCTGTACCAGCGGCATCAGTCTCTGAAGTCAATGTGGTGGTCAATGTTAATCCGACCATAACACAGTCCTGGCTGACCAATGTAGCCTGGAGGGAAACCCAACCTCGTGCTCCCAGATATATATCACAAAGCAGGAAGCACACCGACAGGCGAGGTTGGGAAGCAAGAAGAACCAATTTCAAATTTTTTGCATTCTACTAAATGTGTGGTACACTAATACCTTCTTTATTGTTTCAGGTTATCATTATCCGCAACAGTTCAAGTCAAGTGCCTGGCAGGACTGTGCAAAGAAGTTTCACCATTTGTAAAGTAACCATTTTCGTAAGTTTGTGCCCGGCTCTGGCCGAGAGACTCCTTGCCCTAGGAGATCCTATTAAGTCTTGTGCCCAGCTATAGCCATGATCCTAACCAAAGACTCCATAATGTAGGTGGATTGCTGAGCCTTACATGCACGTTATTGTATATGTGATAAAAGTAATATATATTTTGTGCACTATTTGGCACTCAAAAATATCAGGTAAATTTAACCTGACCATCTTAATTATTTGCTGCTGGTATTTAACCTTTGTGCCTACAAGCAACAAAAGTTATGTTCACCTAAAATGTAATAAAATGTAAATGGTATCACGATTCGGCTGGCTGGAGGTGGATCCTCTGTGCCAGAGAGGGATTGGCGTGGACCGTGCTGGTGGACCGGTTCTAAGTTGCTACTGGTATTCACCAGAGCCCGCCGCAAAGCGGGATGGTCTTGCAGCGGCGGTAGCAACCAGGTCGTATCCACCAGCAACGGCTCAACCTCTCTGACTGCTGAAGATAGGCGCGGTACAAGGGAGTAGACAAGAGCAAGGTCGGACGTAGCAGAAGGTCAGGGCAGGCAGCAAGGATCGTAGTCAGGGGCAACGGCAGGAGGTCTGGAACACAGGCTAGGAACACACAAGGAAACGCTTTCACTGGCACAATGGCAACAAGATCCGGCGAGGGAGTGCAGGGGAAGTGAAGTATAAATAGGGAGTGCACAGGTGAACAAACTAATTAAGCCAGCTGCGCCAATCAGTGGCGCAGTGGCCCTTTAAATTGCAGAGACCCGGCGCGCGCGCGCCCTAAGGAGCGGGGCCGCGCGCGCCGGGACAAGACCGACGGAGAGCGAGTCAGGTACGGGAGCCGGGATGCGCATCGCGAGCGGGCGCCTCCCGCAACGCGAATCGCATCCCGGCTGAGAGAGGTATTGCAGCGCACCCGGTCAGCAGGTCTGACCGGGGTGCTGCAAATGCGAGGATGATGCGAGCGCTCCGGGGAGGAGCGGGGACCCGGAGCGCTCGGCGTAACAGTACCCCCCCCCTTGGGTCTCCCCCTCTTCTTGGAGCCTGAGAACCTGAGGACAAGACTTTTGTCTAGGATGTTGTCCTCAGGTTCCCAGGATCTCTCTTCTGGACCACAGCCTTCCCAATCCACCAAGAAATTTTTTTTCCCTCTGACCGTCTTGGAGGCCAGAATCTCCTTCACGGAGAAGACGTCAGAAGAACCGGAAACAGGAGTGGGAGAAACAAGTTTGGGAGAGAAGCGGTTAATGATGAGTGGTTTAAGGAGAGAGACATGGAAGGCATTGGGAATACGAAGAGAAGGAGGAAGAAGGAGTTTGTAAGAGACAGGGTTAATCTGGCACAAGACTTTGAAAGGACCAAGATAGCGTGGTCCCAGTTTGTAACTGGGGACAAGAAAGCGGACATATTTAGCGGAGAGCCATACCTTGTCTCCGGGAGCAAAAATGGGGGGAGTTCTTCTTTTCTTATCGGCAAACCTTTTCATGCGGGATGAAGCCTGTAAAAGAGAATTTTGGGTCTCTTTCCATATGGTGGAAAGATCACGAGTCACTTCATCCACAGCGGGCAAACCAGAGGGCAAGGGAGTAGGGAGGGGGGGAAGAGGGTGACGGCCGTACACCACGAAAAATGGGGACTTAGCAGAAGATTCGGAGACTCTGAAGTTGTATGAGAATTCGGCCCATGGTAGAAGATCTGCCCAGTCATCCTGGCGGGAGGAAACAAAATGCCGTAAATAGTCACCCAGGACCTGGTTAATTCTTTCTACTTGCCCATTGGATTGGGGATGATAAGAAGAAGAGAAGTTTAATTTAATCTTGAGCTGTTTACAGAGGGCCCTCCAGAATTTAGACACGAATTGGACGCCTCTATCCGAGACGATCTGCGTGGACAAACCGTGAAGACGAAAAATGTGTACAAAAAATTGTTTTGCCAACTGAGGCGCTGAAGGAAGACCAGGAAGAGGAATAAAATGTGCCATCTTGGAAAATCAATCAACGACCACCCAAACAACAGTGTTGCCACTGGATGGGGGTAAGTCTGTAATAAAGTCCATACCAATCAGTGACCAAGGCTGTTCGGGGACAGGCAGAGGATGAAGGAGACCAGCAGGCTTCTGGCGAGGAGTCTTATCCCGGGCACAGACAGTACAGGCCCGCACAAAATCAACAACATCCGTCTCCAGAGTCGGCCACCAATAGAAACGAGAGATGAGTTGCAAGGATTTTTTGATGCCCGCATGGCCTGCGAGGTGGGAGGAGTGTCCCCATTTGAGAATCCCGAGACGCTGGCGTGGAGAAACGAAGGTCTTCCCTGGAGGAGTTTGCCTGATGGAGGCTGGAGAAGTGGAGATCAGACAGTCAGGAGGAATGATGTGTTGTGGAGAGAGCTCTACTTCCGAGGCATCCGAGGAACGAGAGAGGGCATCGGCCCTAATGTTCTTGTCGGCAGGGCGAAAATGAATTTCAAAGTTAAAACGGGCAAAGAACAACGACCACCTGGCCTGGCGAGGGTTCAGCCGTTGGGCAGACTGGAGATAGGAGAGATTCTTGTGATCAGTGTATATGATAACTGGAAATTTTGATCCCTCCAGCAGATGCCTCCATTCCTCAAGCGCCAATTTCATGGCCAGTAGTTCTCGATCCCCGATGGAGTAGTTTCTCTCCGCCGGAGAGAAGGTCCTAGAAAAAAAAACACAAGTAACAGCATGCCCGGAAGAATTTTTTTGTAAAAGGACAGCTCCAGCTCCCACTGAGGAGGCATCTACCTCCAATAGGAAGGGTTTAGATGGGTCAGGTCTGGAGAGCACGGGAGCAGAAGAAAAGGCAGACTTGAGATGTTTAAATGCGTCTTCCGCTTGGGGAGACCAGGACTTGGGATTGGCATTTTTCTTGGTTAAAGCCACGATAGGAGCCACAATAGTGGAAAAGTGTGGAATAAATTGTCTGTAATAATTGGCGAACCCCAAAAAACGTTGGATAGCACGGAGTCCGGAGGGGCGTGGCCAATCTAAGACGGCAGAGAGTTTATCTGGGTCCATTTGTAGTCCCTGGCCAGAGACCAAGTATCCTAGGAAAGGAAGAGATTGACATTCAAACAGACATTTCTCCATTTTGGCATAAAGTTGATTGTCTCGAAGTCTCTGAAGAACCATGCGGACATGCTGGCGGTGTTCTTCTAAGTTGGCAGAAAAAATCAGAATATCGTCCAGATAAACCACAACACAGGAATATAAGAGATCACGAAAAATTTAATTAACAAAGTCTTGGAAGACGGCAGGGGCGTTGCACAGGCCAAAGGGCATGACCAGATACTCAAAGTGTCCATCTCTGGTGTTAAATGCAGTCTTCCATTCGTCCCCCTCCCTGATGCGGATGAGATTATAAGCACCTCTTAAGTCCAGTTTGGTAAAGATGTGGGCACCTTGTAGGCGATCAAAGAGTTCCGAGATAAGAGGTAGGGGGTAGCGGTTCTTTACCGTGATTTTATTAAGTCCGCGGTAATCAATGCAAGGACGTAGGGAGCCATCTTTTTTGGACACAAAAAAAAATCCAGCTCCGGCAGGAGAGGAGGATTTGCGGATAAACCCCTTTTTTAAATTTTCCTCTGACTCTGACATGGCAAGAGTCTCTGGAGCAGACAGAGGATAAATTCTGCCCCGGGGTGGAGTAGTACCCGGGAGGAGGTCAATAGGACAGTCATAAGGCCTGTGAGGAGGTAAAGTCTCAGCTTGCTTTTTGCAAAACACGTCAGCATAGTCCATATAAGCCTTAGGAAGACCGGTTACAGGGGGAACCACAGGGTCACGGCAGGGAGTACTGGGAACCGGTTTAAGACAGTCCTTGAAACAAGAAGTACCCCAGCTCTTGATTTCTCCTGTGGACCAATCAAGGGTTGGGGAATGGCGTTGAAGCCACGGTAATCCAAGAAGAATTTCGGAAGTGCAGTTGGAGAGGACCAAAAATTCAATTTTTTCGTGATGAGGTCCGATGCACATTAGGAGAGGTTCCGTGCGGTAACGCACGGTACAGTCCAATCTTTCATTGTTAACAGAATTGATGTAGAGGGGTCTGGCGAGACTGGTCACCGGGATGTTGAACCTGTTGATGAGAGAGGCCAAAATAAAACTTCCTGCAGATCCGGAATCCAAGAAGGCCATAGTAGAGAAGGAGAAGGTAGAGGAAGATATCCGCACAGGCACAGTAAGGCGTGGAGAAGCAGAGTTGACATCAAGAACTGTCTCACCTTTGTGCGGAGTCAGCGTACGTCTTTCCAGGTGGGGAGGACGGATAGGACAATCCTTCAAGAAGTGTTCGGTACCGGCACAGTACAGGCACAGATTCTCCATGCGGCATCGTGTCCTTTCTTGAGGTGTCAAGCGAGACCGGTCAACTTGCATAGCCTCCACGGCGGGAGGCACAGGAACGGATTGCAGAGGACCAGAGGAGAGAGGAGCCGGGGAGAAAAAACGCCTCGTGCGAACAAAGTCCATATCCTGGCGGAGCTCCTGACGCCTTTCGGAAAAACGCATGTCAATGCGGGTGGCCAGATGAATAAGTTCATGCAGGTTAGCAGGAATTTCTCGTGCGGCCAGCACATCTTTAATGTTGCTGGATAGGCCTTTTTTAAAGGTCGCGCAGAGGGCCTCATTATTCCAGGATAATTCGGAGGCAAGAGTACGGAATTGGATGGCGTACTCGCCAACAGAAGTATTACCCTGGACCAGGTTCAGCAGGGCAGTCTCAGCAGAAGAGGCTCGGGCAGGTTCCTCAAAGACACTTCGAATCTCCGTGAAGAAGGAGTGTACAGAGGCAGTGACGGGGTCATTGCGGTCCCAGAGCGGTGTGGCCCATGACAGAGCTTTCCCAGACAGAAGGCTGACTACGAAAGCCACCTTAGACCTTTCAGTAGGAAACTGGTCCGACATCATCTCCAAGTGCAGGGAACATTGCGAAAGAAAGCCACGGCAAAACTTAGAGTCCCCATCAAATTTATCCGGCAAGGATAATCGTAGGCCGGAAGCGGCCACTCGCTGCGGAGGAGGTGCAGGAGCTGGCGGAGGAGATGATTGCTGAAGCTGTGGTAGTAGCTGCTGTAGCATCACGGTCAGTTGAGACAGCTGGTGGCCTTGTTGCGCTATCTGTTGCGACTGCTGGGCGACCACCGTGGTGAGGTCGGCGACAACTGGCAGTGGGACTTCAGCGGGATCCATGGCCGGATCTACTGTCTCGATTCGGCTGGCTGGAGGTGGATCCTCTGTGCCAGAGAGGGATTGGCGTGGACCGTGCTGGTGGACCGGTTCTAAGTTGCTACTGGTATTCACCAGAGCCCGCCGCAAAGCGGGATGGTCTTGCAGCGGCGGTAGCAACCAGGTCGTATCCACCAGCAACGGCTCAACCTCTCTGACTGCTGAAGATAGGCGCGGTACAAGGGAGTAGACAAGAGCAGTGGCCCTTTAAATTGCAGAGACCCGGCGCGCGCGCGCCCTAAGGAGCAGGGCCGCGCGCGCCGGGACAAGACCGACGGAGAGCGAGTCAGGTACGGGAGCCGGGATGCGCATCGCGAGCGGGCGCCTCCCGCAACGCGAATCGCATCCCGGCTGAGAGAGGTATTGCAGCGCACCCGGTCAGCAGGTCTGACCGGGGCGTTGCAAATGCGAGGATGATGCGAGCGCTCCGGGGAGGAGCGGGGACCCGGAGCGCTCGGCGTAACAAATGGTTTACTGTACATGACTACAAAATTATAGAGCGGTGTTATAGTGATTCTACTCAGGTGCTGTCCCAGCTCCACTGGGAGAAACAAGAAAACCACCTTTCCACTAACGCCTAATAAATCAGATACCAAGACTGACTTCATTAAAAGTACATATAAATTCAGTACACATAAAATTCAGTACACACAGAACTCCATTAGTGTACATCTACAAGTTTAGTACACAGAAATCACACAAAACCACGTATCTCACACATCCAATTAAAGGTTTATTAGGGACTGTGACCTGTCTTATGCCAGTCCATACCACTGTTATGCACTAAATGTCATGCAACTAATGCTATTTCTTCTTGTCTCTGCGTATCCAGGGTACTTTACTGGCCAGAATGTATTCCTGTGGAGAATGCACGTGCACACAAAAAAGTAAGGTAACAGAATGTGTAAATGTTATCTAGAATAAAGTGTTCTTGGGGTAAGTGTGTAGTACCGATAGACCCTAGCAGCCAAAGCATTGGGCAGAAAGCCTCAGGCAACCCAATCCTCAACCAGTGTATAACAGCAGAAATAACCAGTGTTATAATATTAACCCCTTCCCGCAAATTGACGTGTATACACGTCCATTTTTTCTGTGACTTAACGCAAATGGACGTGTATACACGTCCAATACATTTTCTATCACCATGTCCGTTGGCATGGTGATAGAAACGTCATCTCAGCTGTCCTGGACAGCTGACCGATGACACTATGCAGCAGGGGACCAATCAGACTGGTCCCCGGCTGCAGATCGTTGTCATTAGTCAGTCAGTTAGTGACTGACTAATGACAAGGACTTGTGGGGTTCCGGGCTGATCGGGTCTCTGGTGACCCGATCGCCCAGAAAATAACGATGATCGGAGCAGTCAGAGACCGCTCCGATCATCCTGAAGGGATAGGACCTAGGTGGCAGCTGCCACCTCGCTCCTAAACCCCTGCCATTGGTCGTTAGGACTAGCGACCAATGGCAGGAGGGGGGCGGGAGGTTAAAGGTGAAATCCCCGCTCTGCCCCGCCCCTAAATGTCGGGGCAGAGTGGGGGGAAGATGGCGGAGGGTCCCGGGACCAGCAATCATGTCCCGGGACCAGTGATCATGTCACGGGGCCAGCGATCACAGCGGGACCCGCGGCGGTACCGGACAGACAGTGCGGGACCGGCGGACGGAGCTGTGAAGATCAGCGGTAAGTGATCTTCACTGCTGCATTCCAGGAGTTGCCAAACTACAACTCCCAGCAAGCCGAGACAGCCAAAGGCTGTCTGGGCATGCTGGGAGTTGTAGTTTTGCAACATCTGGAGGCCCACAGTTTGGAGACCACTGTGCATTGGTGTCCAAACTGTGCTCTTACAGATGTTAAAAAACTACAACTCCCAGCATGCCCAGACAGTCCAGGCATGCTGGGAGTTGTAATTCTGTAACATGTGGCCCTTCAGATTTTGCAGCACTACAACTCCCAGCATGCCTGGACAGTTTGGGCATGCTTGGAGTTGAAGTTTTACAACATTTGGAGGGCTACAGCTTGGACACCACTGCACAGTGGTCACCAAACTGTGACCCTCCAGATGTTGCAAAACTAACTCCCAACATGTCTTTCGGCGGTCTGGGCATGCTGGTAGTTGTAATTTTGCAACAGCTGGAGGAACCCTTTTTTGGAAAACACTGAGTTAAGTAACAAACTAGGTGTTTTGAAACCAGTGTGCCTTCAGCTGTTGGAAATAACCCATATGTGGACATAAAATGCTCTGTGGGTGCACAACAAGGCTCAGGAGTGAGAGTGCCATGTACATTTGAGGTGATGTAATGTAATAAGGGGTGCAGTGAGCATTTACACCCCACAGGTGTCTGACAGATTTTTTGAACAGTTGGCCGCAAAAATGAAAAATCTAATTTTTCATTTGCACAGCCCACTGTTCCAAAGACCTGTCAAAGGCCAGTGGGGTGTAAATGCTCACTGCACCCCTTATTACATTCCTTGAAGGGTGTAGTTTCCAAAATAGGGTCACATGTGGGGGGGGGGTCCACTGTTCTGGCACCAAGGGGGGCTTTGTAAAGCACATGACCCCCGACCTTCATTCCAAACAAATTCACTCTCCAAAATACCATAGACGCTCCTTCCCTTCTGAGCCCTCTACTGCGCCCACCGAACACTTGACATACACACATGAGGCATTTCCTTATTTGAGAGAAATTAGGTTACACATTTTGGGGGGATTTCTCTACTTTTACCTCTATAAAGATAAAAAAAAACTGGGTCTACAAGAACATACGAGTGTAAAAAATGCAGATTTTGAATTTTCTCCTTCACTTTGCTGCTATTCCTGTGAAATACCTAAAGGGTTAACTTCCTTACTGATTGTCATTTTGAATACGCTGAGGGGTGCAGTTTTTATAATGGGGTAATTTATGGGGTATTTCTAATAAGCCCTTCAAATCCACTTCAAAACTGAACTGGTCCCTGAAAAATTCAGATTTAGAAAATTTTGTGAAAAATTTGAAAATTGCTGCCCTCTGATGTCTTCCAAAAGTAAAAACATGTCAACTTTATGATGCAAGCATAAAGTAGACATATTGTATATGTGAATCTATATATAATTTATTTGGAATGCCTATTTTCCTTACAAGCAGAGAGCTTCAAAGTTTGAAAATTGCAACATTTTCAAATTTTTCATGAAATTTTGGAATTTTTCACCAAGAAAGGATGCAAGTATGGACAAAATTTTACCGCTATGTTAAAGTAGAATATATCACGAAAAAACATCCCAGAGTTATTAATGCTTAAAGTGACAGTTGTCAGATGTGCAAAAAACGCTCTGGTCCTTAAGGTGAAAATGGGCTTGGTCCTTAAGGGGTTAAATGTCTATAAAAAATAAAAATAAAAAACACAACAACAACATTGAGATAATGTCAAGTATGAATAAGCATTGCAGACATCATGCATACCATACAGTGTATAGCAGTGAAATGTCAGTAAGATTGTCAGTCAGTGAAATGTAATAGTACTAATAATATGTGCATAGTCATTAGAGATGCATAATAATATGTAGGTATATCTCTACAAAAATAAAAATAAAAAAAAATTAAAATAAAGGTATTGTTGGAAAATGTAAAAGTAATGTTACCATATTCATGGTTGTGTTCTTAACCTCTTCAGGACATAGGGCGTATGGATACGACTTGCATTCCAAGTCCATAAGGACCGAGGGCGTATCCATAGGCCCGTGGGAATTCCGGTCCCCACCGCTAGCCGGTTGGGGACCGGAGCCGGATGCCTGCTGAAATCGTTCAGCAGGCATCCCGGCATATCGCCCAGGGGGGTCATTATGCCCCCCATGTCGGCGACAATTCAGTCCAGCGATCTGCGGCGATTCCGGGTCAATCGGGTCTCCAGTGACCCGATGACCCGGAATTACTGGCTGATCGGGGCCAGAGCCTGCAGGGGTGAGGTGGCACTGGTGCCACCTCACCATCGCCCTGATTCGTCGGCCGGATTACCGGCCGACCAATCAGGGCGCCTGCTGCGGGTGTCACTCCCGCAACCCGCTCCGCCCCTCTTCCGGAGGACGTGAGCGAGTGCGGGACGTGCACCCCGGGTGCTGGGGACCCCGATCCCCGGTGTCAATGTTGGGATCGGGGCCCCAGGAGCAGCGGCGGCGACGACGAGGGACTGACCTGTGCGGCGTGGATCGTTGGAGGTGAGTGACAGCCTCCTGCTGTTGCTTAGCAACAGCTCCCAGCATGCAAAAAGGGCATGCTGGGAGCTGTAGTTATGCAACAGCAGGAGGCAGACCACCACAATTCCCAGCATTCCCTTATGGGCATGCTGGGACTTATGGTTTTGCAACAACTGGAGGCACATTTTTTCTATGGAAAAGTGTACCTTCAGCTGTTGTATAACTACAACTCCCAGCTTGCACACACAGCTAAAGTGCATGCTGGGAGTTGTAGTGATGCATCTGCTGGTTGCATAGAAACTACTGTGAATCCCCGCCCGTGCGACTGTACCCTAAAAACACTACACTACACTACACTAACACAAAATAAAATAAAAAGTAAAAAACACTACATATGCACATACCCCTACACAGCCCCCCTCCCCTCCCCAATAAAAATGAAAGCGTCTGGTACGCTACTGTTTACAAAACGGAGCCTCCAGCTGTTGCAAAACAACAACTCCCAGTATTGTCGGACAGCCGTTGACTGTCCAGGCATGCTGGGAGTTTTACAACAGCTGGAGGCACCCTGTTTGGGAATCACTGGCGTAGAATTCCCCTATGTCCACCCCTATGCAAGTCCCTAATTTAGGCCTCAAATGCGCATGGCGCTCTCACTTTGGAGCCCTGTCGTATTTCGAGGCAACAGTTAAGGGTCACACATGGGGTATCGCCGTACTCGGGAGAAATTGTGTTACAAATTTTGGGGGGTATTTTCTGCTTTTACCCTTTTTAAAAATGTAAAATTTTTGGGAAAACAAGCATTTTTTTTTTTTACATACGCAAAAGTCGTGAAACACCTGTGGGGTATAAAGGTTCACTTAACCCCTTGTTACGTTCCCTGAGGGGTCTAGTTTCCAAAATAGTATGCCATGTGTTTTTTTTTTTTGCTGTCCTGGCACCATAGGGGCTTCCTAAATGCGGCATGCCCCCAGAGCAAAATTTGCTTTCAAAAAGCCAAATGTGACTCCTTCTCTTCCGAGACCTGTAGTGCGCCAGCAGAGCACTTTTCACCCCCATATGGCATGTTTTCTGAATCGGGAGAAATTGGGCTTCAAATTTTTAGGGGTATTTTCTGCTATTACCCTTTTTAAAAATGTAAAATTTTTGGGAAAACAAGCATTTTAGGTAATTTTTTTTTTTTTTTTTTTTTTTACATTTGCAAAAGTCGTGAAACACCTGTGGGGTATAAAGGCTCACTTTATCCCATGTTACATTCCCCGAGGGGTCTAGTTTCCAAAATGGTAGGGCTTCCTAAATGCAACATGCCCCCCAAAAACCATTTCAGAAAAACGTACTCTCCAAAATCCCCTTGTCCCCCTTCCATTCTGAGCCCTCTACTGCGCCCGCCGAACACTTTACATAGACATATGAGGTATGTGCTTACTCGAGAGAAATTGGGCTACAAATATAAGTAAAAATTTTCTCCTTTTACCCCTTGTAAAAATTCAAAAATTGGGTCTACAAGAACATGTGAATGTAAAAAATGAAGATTGTGAATTTTTTCAAATCTTCACTTTGCTGCTATTCGTGTGAAACACCGAAAGGGTTAAAACGCTGACTGAATGTAATTTTGAATACTTTGGGGGGTGTAGTTTTTATAATGGGGTCATTTATGGGGTATTTCTAATATTTCAAATCCACTTCAAACCTGAACTGGTACCTGAAAAATATCGAGTTTGAAAATTTTGTGAAAAATCGGAAAATTGCTGCTGAACTTTGAAGCCCTCTGGTGTCTTCCAAAAGTAAAAACTCATCAATTTTATGATGCAAACATAAAGTAGACATATTGTATATGTGAACCAAAAAAAATGTATTCGTAATATCCATTTTCCTTACAAGCAGAAAGCTTCAAAGTTAGAAAAATGCAACATTTTCTAATTTTTCATCAAATTTACAGATTTTTCACCAAGAGAGGATGCAAGTATCGACAACAAATTACCACTATGTTAAAGTAGAATATTTCACGAAAAAACAATCTCGGAATCAGAATTATAACTAAAAGCATTCCAGAGTTATTAATGTTTAAAGTGACAGTGGTCAGATGTGCAAAAAACGCTCCGGTCCTTAAGGCCAAAATGGGCTTGGTCCTGAAGGGGTTAAGGAACCTTGTCTCGACCATTAAATGGTTCTGTATATCCAGCAAGTACTAAAGTTAACCAATGTCATCCTGTTCCCAAGTAACAGCGCATGTATGGACATTTTAATGTGTACAGAGACTCTACACTTTATTATTTTCTCGTTCATCAGCCTGAAATTGAACGTTCTAATTAAATGCTTCAGGACTGCATACGACCCAATGGCCCAATTCGCTCCTCTCCCTAAAGGGACAGACATTGAGGGCCACTAAGCAAGGGGGTTTGCGCATTAACCAAGGGGGTTTGTGGTGTCCTGGTACAGGAACTGTCCCCTCAGGAAGAGTCTCTTAGGTCCATAGGGCTCTCCTGCAGGGCTCCCCCCTTGTTGTCTCATATAAATGCAGTGTATATTCATTATGTGTATCTATTATTCATATGTATAAAGTTGTACAGTTTGTATAAAATGTATAGTACCTTCCTTGGTCATGTGATCTACTGTCATTTGATATGCTCAGAGTTCCATGGGCACAGGAAACCCAGGCATTAGCAACCAATGGGCTTTAGTCCTGCCCCCTAGTATATAAGGGGCTGAAGTCTCTATTCTCTCTCTCTTATCTCTTGGACTCATTAGGAAGCACAAAGTCCTGTATACTGCAAATTCATCTCATCTAGGCCAAAGCCTAAAGAAACACAGCCACTTCTAAAACGTGAGTTACAATTATCTCTACAAATCCAGTGACTACTCCTCAGCTAAGGAATATATTAGTAGCACAGTGGTCTGCCTCAATATCTCAATAATAGCAAGTCCAAGCAAGCCTGCGAGGTATCCTGTGTCCCGGTTGCCTCTGAAGGAACTGCATAATTGTAAAGACTGTTCCCTAAACATTTTAAGTAAAAGTTCCAGTTTATTCAGAATCCTTGCTGTGGACATTTCTTTATTACAAACCATTTTTGGGTTGGTTGACAGCGGTTACCATACCGGAATAACCACATCCTGGCGTCACGAACACTAAGGGGTTAACAATATCTTGCCCCCAGGGTTTATACCACCAGACCCTGCTACATACTGCAACACCCCAGTCAACACATCTCAATGTAGTAGCAGGTAAACTCAGACTTACAAGTGGGTTGAGTTCAGTTCACATTGGGTGAGATATCAAAAAATTACTGTAATTTCTTATCCAGCGATATTAATCACGCCATTTTTTTTCTCCTCACATTTTTAAAGGTCTCTTGTGCTGCTTTGAAAATATTAACCCCTTAAGGACGCAGGGCATATCCATATGCCCCCGTTTCCGAGTCCTTAAGGACTCAGGGCGTATGGGTACACCCTGCGTTCTTCCTGCCCCTGCCGCTGGCTGGGCAGGGACCGGACGGGGATGCCTGCTGATATCGTTCGGCAGGCATCCCGGCATATCGCCCAGGGGGGTGCAGAGGTCCCCCCCCCCCATATCGGCGATCGACGCAAATCGCTCGTCAATTCAGACGAGCGATTTGCAGTTATTCCGTGTCAATCGGGTCTCTGGTGACCCGGAAAAAATGGGTGACTGGGGCTGTCCGAGACAGCCCCATTCACCCTTACTCAGCAGGAGTGAGGTGGCACTGGTGCCACCTCACGATCACGTGATTGATGGGTCGGAACGACCGATCAATCACGGACTTGCTGGGGACAGTGATCGGAGCGGAGATCGGCGCAGGCGGGGGTCTCCTACCTTTCCCTGGTCCGGCGGGTGTCCCCTCAGGATCGGTGGCGGCGACAGGAGCATGCACTTTGGTAGTCTGTGCATGCTGGGAGTTGTAGTTATGCAACAGCTGGAGGCACATTTTTTCTATGAAAAAGTGAGCATCCAGTTGTTCATAACTACAACTCCCAACATGCACAGACTACCAGAGGGTATGCTGGGATTTGTAGCAGTGTGCCACCAGCTGTTGCAAAACTACAACTCTCAGTATGCCCTTCGGCTGTCAATGCATGCTGATTGTTGCAGTTTTGCTCAGGGTTCTGCAACCAGTGTGCCTCCAACTGTTGCAAAAATACAACTCCCAGCATGCACTGAGAGACTGTACATGCTGGGAGTTCTAGTTTTGCAACAGCTGGAGGCACAATGGTTGTGAAACACTAAAGTAAAGTAACAAACTCTCAGTGTTTCGCAACCAATGTGCCTCCAGCTGTTGCATAACTACAACTCCCAGCATGTATGGTCTGTCAGTGCATGCTGGGAGTTGTAGTTTTGCAACAGCTGGAGGTCCCCCCCCATGTGAATGTACATGGTACATTCACACTGGCAGGTTTACTACGCGTTCTGCTGCAAGTTTGAGATGTGGCAAATTTTCCACAGCAGCTCAAACTCTCAGCGAGAAACTTACTGTAAACCTCTGCCTGTGTGAATGTACCCTAAAAACACTACACTACACAAAATAAAAAGTAATATATTACATAAGCCTACACAGTGCCCCCCCCCCCCCCCCCCAATAAAAAAAAAAAGGTCTTGTACGGCACTGTTTGCAAAACGGAGCCTCCAGCTGTTGAAAAACAACAACTCACAGTATTGCCGGACAGCCACTGGCTGTCAAGGCATGTTGGGAGTTTTGCAACAGCTGGAGACACCCTGTTTGGGAAATACTGCCATAGGGTATTTTTGTGGCGGATTCAATTCCCCAATTTAGGCCTCAAATGTGCATGGTGCTCTCTTGCTTCAGAGCCCTGTGGTATTTCAAGGAAACAGTTTAAGGCCACATATGGGGTATTTCCGTACTCGGGAGAAATTGCGTTACAAATTTTGGGGGGCTTTTTTTCCTTTTACATCTTATGAAAAGGTAAAGTTGGGGCGTACTAACATGCTGGTGTTGCCCCATACTTTAAATTTTCACAAGCGGTAAAAGGAAAAAAAGAGCCCCAAAATTTGTAACGCAATTTCTCTTGAGTACAGAACTACCCCATATGTGGACGTAAAATGCTCTGTGGGCGCACAACAAGGCTCAGGAGTGAGAGCGCACTATGTACATTTGAGGTCTAAATTGGTGATTTGCAAAGGGGTGGCTGATTTTACAGCGGTTCTGACATAAACGCGAAACAATAAATTCCCACATGTGACATTTTGGAAACTAAACCCCTCACGGAATGTAACAAGTGGCATAGTGAGCCTTAACATCCCACAGGTGTTTGACAAATTTCCGTTAAAGTTGGATGTGAAAATAAAAAAATGTAAAAAAATTCACTAAAATGCTGGTGTTACCCTACATTTTTCATTTTCACAAGGGAGAATAGGAAAAAAGCCCCCCAAAATTTGTAACCCTATTTCTTCTGAGTAAGAACATACCCCATATATGGATGTAAAGTGCTCTGCGGGAGAACTACAATGTTCAGAAGAGAAGGAGTAACCTTGGGCTTTTGGCAAGAGAAGGTGTCTGAAATTGAAGGCCATGTGTGTTTACAAATCCCCCATAGTGCCGGAACAGTGGACCCCCCCCCTCCCCACATGTGACCCCCATTTTGGAAACTACACCCCTCATGTAATGTAATAATGGGTACAGTGAGCATGTACGCCCCACAGGTGTCTGACAGATTTTTGGAACAGTGTTCCGTGAAAATTTAAAATGTTATATTTTTATTTGCACTGCCCACTGTTCCAAAGATCTATCAAATGCTAGTGAGGTGTAAATGTTCACTGCACCCTTTATTCAATTCTAAGAGGGGTGTAGTTTCCAAAATGGGGTCACATGTGGGGGGGGGGGGGTCCCACTGTTCTGGCACCAGGGGGGCTTTGTAAACACACATGGCCTCCCACTTCTATTCCAACCAAATCCTCTCACCAAAAGCTCAATGGCGCTCCTTCTCTTCTGAGCATTGTAGTTCGCCCGCAGAGCACTTTACATCCACATATGGGGTATTTCCATACTCAGAAGAAATGGGGTTACAAATTTTGGGAGGCTTTTTCTCCAATTACCCCTTGTGAAAATGAAAAATTTGGGCTTACACCATCATTTTAGTGAAAAAAATCAAATTTTAAATTTTCTCGTCCAACTTTAGCAGAAATTTGTAAAGCACCTGTGGGGTGTTAAAGCTCACTGTACGCTTTGTTAAGTTCCTTGAGGGGTGTAGTTTCCAAAATAGTATGCAATGTGTTTTATTTATTTATTTATTTTTATTTTTTTTTTGCTGTTCTGGCACCATAGTGGCTTACTAAATGCAACATGCCCCCCAAAAACAATTTTAGCACAGTTTGCTTTCCAAAAGCCAAATGTGACTTCTTCTCTTCTGAACATTGTAGTGTGCCAGCAGAACACTTGACATCCACACAGTGGGTCTTTCCATATTCAGAAGAGATGGGATTACAAATTTTGGGGGGCATTTTCTCTTATAACCCCTTGTAAAAATGTAAAATTTGGGGGAAAACCAGCATTTTAGTGAAAAAAAAATGCATTTACACATCCGACTTTAACGAAAAGTCGTCAAACACCTGTGAGGTGTTTAGGCTCAGCAGACCCCTTGTTACATTCCTTGGGGGGTGTAGTTTCCAAAATAGTATGCCATGTGGGGGGGGGGGTTCTGATATTTTGGCACCATAGGGGCTTCCTAAATGTGACACACCCCTTAAAAACCATTTCACAAACACTCTCCAAAATCCCATTGTCGCTCCTTCCCTTCTGAGCCTTGTAGTGCACCCACAGAGCACTTGACATCCACATATGATGTATTTCCTTACTCGAGAGAAATTGGGTTACACATTTTGGGGGGCTTTTTCTCCTTTTACCCTTAGTAAAATTTCAAAAACTGGGTCTACAAGAACATGCAAGTGTAAAAATTAATATTTACTCCTTTACCTTGCTGCTATTCCTGTGAAACTGAAACTTTGGGGGGGGGGGGGGGGGGTGCAGTTTTTATAAGGGGGGCATTTATGGGGTATATCTAATAAGAAGACTCCTCAAACGCACTTCAATACTGAACTGGTCCCTGAAAAATTCAGATTTTGAAAATTTTTGTGGAAAATGTGAAAATTGCTGCTGAACTTTGAAGCTCTTTGATGTCTTCCAAAAGTAAAAACATGTCAACTTCATGATGCAAATATAAAGTAGACATACTGTATATGTGAATCAATATATAATTTATTTGCAATATCCATTTTCCTTAAAAGCGGAGAGTTTCAAAGTTAGAAAAATGCAAAATTTTCAAAATTTGAATGAAATTTGGGGATTTTTCACCAAGAAAGGATGCAAGTAACGATGAAAATTTACCACTGTGTTAAAGTTGAATATGTCACGAAAAAACAGTCTTGGAATCAGAATAATTGGTAAAAGCATCTTAGAGTTATTAATGCTTAAAGTGACAGTGGTCAGAATTGCAAAAAAGGGCTGAGTCCTTAAAGGGGTACTCCGCCCATAGACATCTTATCCCCTATCCAAAGGATAGGGGATAAGATGTCAGATCGCCGGGGTCCCACTGCTGGGAACCCCCGGGATCGCCACTGCGGCACCACGCTATCATTAATGCACAGAGCGAATTCGCTCTCTGTGTAATGACGGGCAATATAGGGGACGGAGCAGCGTGACGTCATGGCTCCGCCCCTTGTGACATCTCGACCTGCCCTCTTAACGCAAGTCTATGGCAGGGGGCATGACAACCGCCACGCCCCCTCCCATCGATTTGTATTGAGGGGACGGGCCGTGACATCACAAAGGGGGTGGAGCTGTGACGTAAGAAGGGGGCGGAGCCGTGACATCATGATGTTCCAGCTCCTGTATTGACCGTCATTACTCGCAGAGCGAACTCGCTCTGTGCAGTAATGATAGCGTGGTGCCGCAGCGAAGATCCCGGGGGTCCCCAGCAGTGGGACCCCAGCGATCTGACATCTTTTCCACCATCCTTTGGATAGGGGATAAGATGTCTAGGGGCGGAGTACCCCTTTAAGGTGAAAAAGGGCTCAGTCCTTAAGGGGTTAAAATACGAGAGTTCATTTTCGCTACACTTTTTTTTTTGCGTCAAATATGCTGAGTTTGGAACCAAATTTTCATGGAAAATTCTGGCGGAGCATCTCACACAATATTCCATGATTACCAGTGCCCATACAAGCAATTACTATATGAATACAACATGTCCAGGGGTTAAAAGTTCAGTGACCATAAAAAATTAATTATTTATTTTTAACCCCTTTGACCCCTTAAGGACCCAGGGCGTATGGATATGCCCTCGGTTTCTGATCATTAAGGACCCAGGGCATATCCATACGCCCCTTGGGAATTCCAGGCCCCACCGTGCGGGGATCGGGATGCCTGCTGAAATCATTCAGCAGGCATCCCGTGCAAATGCCCAGGGGGGTCTATGGTGACCTGGAATATAAGGGGGATCACGGTTGTCCAAGACACCCACGATCACCCTGAAGGGAAGAGGTGCCACCCCTCCTATCCCTCCTATCCCTGGTATTGGTCATCAAGAAGCAACGACCAATAGCAGATTGGGGCGAGGGGGGGGGGGTTAACTTTCGGTTTCCCCGTTCTGCCGACCCACAATAGGCAGGGCAGAACGGGGAAACCGACAGGGACCGGCACCGAAGTACACTCACCTGTCAGCGGCAGCTGCGGGTGGCGATCGGCGGCAGAAGAGGATGGCGATGTGGCTCTCTGGATCCTACGGAAGCTAGTGAGTTGCCTAGCAACATCTGGAGGGCCACAGTTTGGAGATCACTGTGCAGTGGTCTCTAAACTGTGGCCCTATAGATGTTGCAAAACTGCAAATCCCAGCATGCCCAAACAGCAAACAGCTGTCTCGGCATGCTGGGAGTTGTAGTTGCGTACCTCCAGCTGTTGCATAATTACATCTCCCAGCATGCCCTTTGGCGATCAGTACATGCTGGGAGTTGTAGTTTTTCAACAGCTGGAGGCATACTGGTTGGAATATACTGAGTTAGGGAACAGAACCTAACTGAAGGTTTTCCAACCAGTGTGCCTCCAGCTGTTGCAAAAGTACAACGCCCAGAATGCAGGGTACATTCACACAGGCGAGTTTACAGTGAGTTTTCCGCTTCAAGTTTGAGCTGCGGCAAATTTTTCGCCGCAGCGCAAACTCCTAGCGGGGAAACTCACCATAAACGCCCACCAGTGTGAATGTACCCTACAAACACTACACTACACTAACACATAATAAAGGGTAAAACACTACATATACACCCCCTTACACTGCCCCCCCCCCCAATAAACAAAAAAAATGAAAAATATATCGTACAGCAGTGTTTCCAAAACGGAGCCTTCAGCTGTTGCAAAACAACAACTCCCAGCATTGACTGTCCAGGCATGCTGGGAGTTTATTAACAGCTGGAGGTACCCTGTTTGGGAATCACTGGTGTAGAATACCCCTATGTCCACCCCTATGCAATCCCTAATTAATTCCTCAAATGCACATGGTGCTCTCTCACTTTGGAGCCCTATTGTATTTCAAGGAAACAGTTTAGGTCCACGTATGGGGTATTTCCGTACTTGGGAGAAATTGCACTACAAATTTTGGGGGGCTTTTTCTCCTTTTACCCCTTATGAAAAGGAAAAGTTGGGGGCTACACCAGCCTGTTAGTATAAAAAAATAAACATGCTGGTGTTGCCCCATACTTTTTATTTTCACAAGTGGTAAAAGGAAAAGCACGGAAATACCCCATATGTGGGGTGTAAAATGCTCTGTGGACGCACAACAATGCTCAGGAATGAGAGCGCACCATGACCATTTGAGGCCTAAATTGGTGATTTGCACAGGGGTGGCTGATTTTACAGCGGTTCTGACATAATCACAAAAAAATAAATACCTACATGTGACCCCATTTTGGAAACTACAACCCGCACGGAACATAAGGGGTATAGTGAGCCTTAACAACCAAGAATTTTCATTAAAGTTGGATGGGAAAATGAAAAAACAAACATTTTTTGACTAAAATGATGGCGTTACCCTAAATTTTTCATTTTCACAAGGGAAAATAGGAAAAAAAATGCCCCCAAAAATTTGTAACCCCATTACTTCTGAGTAAGAACATACCCCATATGTGGATGTAAAGTGTAACCCCACATGTAACCCCAATTTGGAATCTACACCCCTCACATATTGTAATAGGGGGTGCAGTGAGCATTTACGCTCCACAGGTGTCTGACAGATTTTTGGAACAGTGGTCCGTGAAAATGAAAAATGCAATTTTTCATTTGCACAGCTCACTGTTCCAAAGACCTGTCAAACATCAGTGGGGTGTAAATACTCACTGCACCCCTTATTAAATTCTGTGAGGGGTGTAGTTTCCAAAATGGGGTTACATGTGGGGGGTCCACTGTTCTGGCACCACGGGGGGCTTTGTAAACGCACATGGCCCCTGACTTCCATTCCAAACAAATTCTCTCTCCAAAAGCTCAATGGTGCTCCTCCTCTTCTGAGCATTGTAGTGCGCTCGGTCCAGAGATCTTGAGACCAGAGAAGTAGATTGTCGATATTACTGATCAGTATTAACCCCTTGGGGAAGGAGCCCATTATAACCCTAAAAAAGGGAGCATTTTTTGCAAATCTGACCACTGTCACTTTAAGCATTAATTACTCTGGGATGCTTTTACTTATAAATTTGATTTTGAGACTGTTTTTTCATGACATATTCTACTTTATGGTAGTGGTAAATTTTTGTCGATATTTGCATCATTTCTTGGTGAAAAATTCAAAAATTTGATGAAAAATTTGAAAATGTTGCAATTTTAAAACTTTGAAGCTCTCTGCTTGTAAGGAAAATAGACATTCCAAATAAATTATACATTGATTCACAAATACAATATGTCTACTTTATATTTGCATCATAAGTTTGACATATTTTTACTTTTGGAAGACATCAGAGGGCTTCAAAGTTCAGCAGCAATTTTCACATTTTTCACAAAATTTTCAAAATCGGAATTTTTCAGGGACCAGTTCAGGTTTGAAGTGGATTTGAACGGCCTTCCTATTAGAAATACCCCACAAATGACCCAATTATAAAAACTGCACCCCTCAAAGTATCCAAAATGACATTCAGTAAGTTTGTTAACCCTTTAGGTGTTTCACAGGAATAGCAGCAAAGTGAAGGAGAAAATTCAAAATCTTAATTTTTTACACTAGCATGTTCTTGTAGACCCAGTTTTTTTTTACAATTGGTAATAGGAGAAAAAGCCTCCAAAAATTTGTAACTCAATTTCTCTCGAGTAAGGAAATACCTCATATGTGTGTGTCAAGTGTTCGGCGGGTGCAGTAGAGGGCTCAGAAGGGAAGGAGCAACAATGGCATTTTGGAGAGTGAATTTTGCTGAAATGGTTTTTGGGGGGCATGTCACATTTAGGAAGGCCCTATGGTGCCAGAACACCAGCAGAAAACCCCACATGGCACACCATTTTGGAAACTACACCCCTCAAGGCACATAACAAGGGGTCCAGTGAGCCATAACACCACGCAGGTGTTTGACGACTTTTCGTTAAAATCAGATGTGTAAATTTTTCCACTAAAGTGCTGTTTCTTCCCCAAATTTACAATTTTTACAAAGGGTTATGGGAGAGAATGCCCCCCAAAATTTGTAACCCCATCTCTTCTGAGTATGGAAATACCCCATGTTAGGACGTAAAATGCTCTGCATGCGAAATACAATGCTCAGAAGAGGAGGAGCGCCATTGAGCTTTTGGAAAGAGAATTCATTTGGGATGGTAGTCAAGGGCCATGTGCGTTTACAAAGCCCCCTGTGGTGCCAGAACAATGGACCCCCCACATGTGACCCCATTTTGGAAACTACACCCCTCACAGAATGTAATAAGGGATGCAGTGAGTATTTACACCCCACTGGCATTTGACAGATCTTTGGAACAGTGGACTGTGAAAATGAAAAATACAATTTTTCATTTTCACGGACCACTGTTCCAAAAATCTGTCAGACAAATGTGGGGCGTAAATGCTCACTGTACCCCTTATTACATTACACGAGGGGTGTAGTTTCCAAAATGAGGTCACATGTGGGGGGGGGTCAATTGTTCTGGCACTATGGGGGCTTTGTAAAAACTCATGTGGCCTTCAAATCCGGACACATTTTCTCTTCAAAATCCCAATGGCGCTCCTTCTCTTCTGAGCATTGTAGTGCGCCTGCCGAGCACTTTACATCCACATTTGGGGTATGTTCTTACTCAGAGGAAATGGGGTTAGGAATTTTGGGGGGCTTTTTTCCTATTTTCCCTTGTGAAAATGAAAAATTTAGGGTAACACCAGCATTTTAGTGAAAACATTTTTTTTTTTCATTTTCCCATCCAAATTTAATGAAAATTCGTCAAACACCTGTGGGGTGTTCAGGCTCACTATACCCCTTGTTACGTTCCGTGGAGGGTGTAGTTTCCAAAATGGGGTCATATGTGGGTATTTAGGTTTTTGCATTTATGTCAGAACCACTGTAAAATCAGCCACCCCTGTGCAAATCACCAATTTAGGCCTCAAATGTACATGGTGTGCTCTCACTCCTGAGCCTTGTTGTGCATCCGCAGAGCGTTTTACGCCCACATCTGGGATACTTCCGCACTCAGGAGAAATTGCTTTACTAATTTTGGGGGGCTTTTTTTCCTTTTACTGCTTGTGAAAATAAAAAGTATGGGGCAACACCAGCATGTTAGTGTAAACATTTTTTTTTTACACTAACAGGCTGGTGTAACCCCCAACTTTTCCTTTTCATAAGGGGTAAAAGGAGAAAAAGCCCCCCAAAATTTGTAGTGCAATTTCTCCCAATTACGGAAATACCCCATATGTGGCCCTAAACTGTTTCCTTGAAATACGACAGGGATTTGAAGTGAGAGAGCGCCATGCGCATTTGAGGAATAAATTAGGAATTGCATAGGGGTGGACATAGGGGTATTCTATGCCAGTGATTCCCAAAAAGGGTGCCTCCAGCTGTTGCTTAACTCCTACCATGCGTGGACAGTCAGTGGCTGTCCGGAAATGCTGGGAGTTGTTGTTTTGCAACAGCTGGAGGTTCCGTTTTGGAAACACTGCCGTACAATACGATTTTCATTTTTATTGGGGGGGGACAGTGTAAGGGGGTGTATATGTATTGTTTTTCTTTATTATGTGGTAGTGTAGTGTTTTTAGGGTACATTCACACTGGCGTGTTACGGTGAGTTTCCCGCTAGGAGTTTCAGCTGCGGCGAAAAATTTGCCGCAGACCAAACTTGAAGCAGGAAACTTACTGCAAACCTGCCCGTGTGAATGTACCCTGTACGTTCACATGGGGGGACAAACCTCCAGCTGTTTCAAAACCACAACTCCCAGCATGCACTGACAGTGCATGCTGGGAGTTGTACTTTTGCAACAGCTGGAGGCACACTGGTTGGAAAACCTTCAGTTAGGCTATGTTACCTAACAGTATTTTCCAACCAGTGTGCCTCCAGCTGTTGCAAAACTACAACTCCCAGCATGTACTGACATACCGTGCATGCTGGGAGTTGTACTTTTGCAACAGCTGGAGGCACACTGGTTAAAAACCTTCAGTTAGGCTATGTTACCTAACAGTATTTTCCAACCAGTGTGCCTCCAGCTGTTGCAAAACTACAACTCCCAGCATGTACTGACATACCATGCATGCTGGGAGTTGTAGTTTTGCAACAGCTGGAGGCACACTGGTTGGAAAACCTTCAGTTAGGTTCTGTTAAACAGTATTTTCCAACCAGTGTTCCTCCAGCTGTTGCAAAACTACAACTCCCAGCATGTACTAATCACCGAAGGGCATGCTGGGAGATGTAGTTATGCACCAGCTGGAGGTTACGCAACTACAATTCCCAACATGGTGAGACAGCTGTTTGCTGTTTGAGCATGCTGGGATTTGCAGTTTTGCAACATCTGGAGGGCTACAGTTTATAGACCACTGCACAGTGATTTCCAAACTGTGACCCTCCAGATGTTGCAAAACTACAAATCCCAGCATGCCCAGACAGCAAAGAGCTGTTTGAGCATGCTAGGAGTTGTAGTTTTGCAAGATCTGGAGGGATACAGTTTAGAGACCACTATATAGTGGTCTTAAACTGCAGCCCTCCAGCTGTTGCAAAACTACATATTCCAGCATGCCCAAACAGCAAACAGCTGTCTGGGCATGCTGGGAGTTGTAGTTTTGCAACATCTGGAGGGCTAGAGTCTCAGACTGTAGCCATCCAGATGTTGCTAGGCAACTTACCGGCTTCTGTAGGATCCAGGGAGCCGTCTTATTCTGCCGCCCACCGCCCGCGCCGATCTCCGTCGCCGCCCGCCGATCACCATCGCCCGCAGCCTCCAGAGGGGTAAGTGAACCTTCGGCGTTTGGTCCCGTTGTTTCCCCGTCCTGCCCCGCCTATTGTGGGTGGGCAGGACGAAGAAAACGAAAGTAAATCCCTCCACCCCGATCTGCTATTGGTGGTCACGTCTAGACCACCAATAGCAGGGATAGGAGGGGTGGCACCCCTGCCACCTCACTCCTATCCCTTCTTAGACTACCGCGATCCCCCTTCTATTTCGGGTCACCATAGACCTGTGATGACCCGGAATCGGCGCAAATCGCAAGTGTGAATTCACTTGAGATTTGCGCTGATCGCCGACATGGGGGGGGTCTAATGACCCCCCAAGGGCATTTGCACGGGGTGCCTGCTGATAGATATCAGCAGTCACCCCGGTCCGGTCCACACCCGGCCCGTGGCGGGGACCGAAATTCCCACGGGCGTATGGATACGCCCTTCGTCCTTAAGTACCAGGATGCAAGGGCGTATGCATACGCCCTTTGTCCCCAACAGGTTAAAAATCAAAAGATAGCTATTAACTGTTACAGTTTAATAATGGGAATAATTACCTCCTCCAATAAAAAAAATTAATTCCCCCTCTTTTCCCATTTTACAAATACAAATTTGTAAAAAAAATAAAATAAATCAACATATTTGGTATAGCAATGTCAAGAATAGTCCGAATGATAAAATATAACATTAATGATTCCATACAGTGAACGGCATAAAACGTAAAAATAACAAAGTCCAATGCTGATTTGTGATCACATCCCGGAAAAAAAATAAAAAAGTTAATTAAAAAAAAGGCATCAAAAATCACATATACGCAAATGTGGTACCGATAAAAACAGCAAATCACAGATTAAGTGCCAGTACAAGCATAACCATATGAATAAAACATGTCCATGGGTTAAATGTGAGTGCAGGTGCAGTGACAATGAAAAAAATATATATTTTTTTTAACCCTTTCAGGACCACAGGTTTTCATTTTTGCGCTAGTTTTTTCCTCCTCACCTTCCTAAAATCATAACACAGACTCCTATAAGGGCTGTTTTTTTTTGCACTACACATTGTACTTTGTAATTACATCAATAATTTCACCACAAAATCTACGGCAAAGCTAGAAAAAAAATATTTGTTGGGCAAAATTGAAAAAAACAAACGCCATTTTGAAATTTTTTTTAGGGGCTTACGGTTGTACACAGTGCAGTTTTCGGTAAAAATTACACCTTATATTTTTTCTGTAGATCCATACAATTAAATTGATACCCAGCTTATTAAGGTTTGATTTTGTTTTACTTATTATAACTTTTTTTTTCTTCTCCTTTTTTATTTGCTCAAAAAAATGCATACAAAATTGTGTTACAAAAAAACAAAAACACACTGATAAATTTTATGCCTATACGAGCCCATCTCCTCCTCACTCTTCCCTTCATTCAACAATAGGATTATAATGGATTCCCTCATAGAAAGTGGCAACCCTAATCCCTTCCCACTAGAGGACAAAACTCAGGCTAATGCTGGTAACAGGCAGCTACTGTATCTTCTGTATACCTCAAAAGGGAGGCCATCACTCCCAGGGGTGGTATTACCCCGTGTTTTTTTAAGAGCATGTTCTAATTCCCCCACACTTACTGAATTCTCCATTTCCTCCCTAACTTCACTCGGGATTTGAGGGAGCCCTATTACTTGTAGGTACTTTTTTATTTCTTTACTTTCTTTCTCTATTTCTGATGTATATAATTCCTTCCTCCAAATTTTCTAAGAACCTCTTTCCTTCCCACACATTCCTTACCTTCCCTCCCTATAATTCTCTGAGGCCCTGGAGAGGCTCTCTGCTACCTCACCAGTGACATCAGAAACTTATTTGAGGTACCCGCCTCTACCAGTCTCTGGTGTCCCTGGAAAAGGGACTTGCTCTTACTTTTACTTAACAGATAGCCGTCCAGGGCATCCTGGCACTCCTGCCACTTACTTTTACCTTCCTCCGTGGGGTTCCGTACTTGTTGTTCTTCAAACAATTCTTCCTCAGCTCTTCCTCCCTACTCCTAAACTCCCGCTTCTTTCTTTTAATTGCTCTTATTAACTCTCCCCTGAGGAACGCCTTCCCCGCTTCCCATACCATCTGGTCACTCGCTGTCCCCCAGTTGTTCCTAAAGTACTCTACAAGACTCTTTAATATCCCTCCATTATCTATAAGTGTAAACCAGTGTGCGTTAATTTTTAACAAACCCTCCAAGGGCAACCCTCCCGTAATAATATTTATCTCTATCGCTGCGTGGTCAGACAGGCAGCGAGTGAGATAAGGAATCTGGCTTATTTTATCCCAGCTTTGGGGATTACCAATACATGTATCTATTCTGGACAGAGTTCGGCTGGTTTTATTCCAGCAAGAATACTTTCTAGCTTCCGGATTTTGCATCCTCCAAATATCCTTCCATCCGAACTCTGTGCAGATTTTAGCCAATGGGGACACCCCCGTACTTCTAACTGCTCCCTGCATACGAAGTCTATCCATTTCCTCTGAGCTTACACAGTTTATATCTCCCTGCAGGAACATAGGACAGTCCTTCCCTACACAAAAATCCAAAAGCTTAATCAAAATATCTGAGGAGAAAGGAGGAGGGACATAAACAAATGCTAGAACACAAATCAAACCATCCATATTGCCATGTAAAAAGATGAATCGCCCATACTCATCCACCCTCTTCCCAAACAGCTCCCATTTTATACGCCTATGAAAGAGAACCGAAACTCCCCTTGAGTGAGAAGAGAAAAAGGAGTGGTAGCTATTACCCCACCAATTTCTTCCCAGGAGGTGCACCGTGTCCCCCGTAAGGTGTGTCTCGAGCAAGCCCACCACACACGGGAGGTGGTTTCTTACTACCCTCATTACTGCCATCCTCTTAACATTGTCCCCTAATCCCCCAACGTTCCATGCGAGAATCTTAATTTTGTTTACCTTATTCTGCAACACAACAGAGGGGATGGGAAAGAGCAACGCCTAGGCATCCTAACCATTGGGAAAGAATAAAGAAAGCAGAGGAGAAATAAAAAAATAAATAAAAAAGAAAAGGAAACCATCACAACCCCCTCTGGGCATGCCCACCCCCTTTTTTTCATGTCTTCTCTTATTAGATTTATATCTACCCCAATTACACCAATCTGACCAGAGAGATCATCTATGGAGTTGTTACACTTGTAATTTTTTGCACCAAAATTAGTAGGTTTAAAATTGTCCTCTTCTGGCCTCTATAACTTTTTTATTTTTCCATATACAGGGATGAATACAGCAAAAAACTTAGACCTCATACAGTTTAAAACATACTTATATTGTTTAAAAAGTTTGATATATATTTATATTTTTTGAAGCAGTACAAAAATAGTAAAGTGTTTACCCAAGCATTGACCCGCAGTATAAAAAGAACATGTCGGTGTTATCATACAGTTCATTGTGTAAAAACAAAAACTATCAAAAGTTGCAAAATTGCGGTTTTCTTCTCAATTTCCTGTCGCAAATAATATATATATATTTTTTATAGTACCATATATTCTATGTTAAAATGAAAGGCTTCATTACAAAGTACAGTTGGTTGCAAAATAAATAAACCCTCATATTGGTCTTTAGGTTGAACATTTTAAGATTTATGGCTCTTAGAAGGGGAGGAGGAAAAAATTTTAAGGTAAAAATGAAAATTTCCTGTGTCCTCAAGACCAAAAAGGGCTGTGACCCTGAAGGGGTTAAAGCTGTAATCTTCAAATCCTTTGTAAACCCCCAGTATAACTGTACATAGTGTAAGTAAAGTACAGTACAGCCATTACAATGGATACACATACACGTGATGTCATCTGCTGTGACATCACACATCAAAGAGACTTTCTCCAGGGTAGAATCCAATCCCTAACACTTATTTCCTCGGTTCGGCGGGTGAACACGTTCTCCTACTAGACCTGCGCTTATTTTGCAAATTGAAGAGAATTTTGTCTATTTAGGCAAAAGGATCCTGTAAGGACGGTGACCATGAAGCTAAGAGGTAGGAATAATGAAAACTTCCAAAATTTCAGTTTATAAATGGATTTAACATGAATGTATTAGTGTAAAGTTAATATAGTAGAGTGCAGTAAAGTTACTGATGTTCTCTTGTACAGTCTATCCTGGGTGGCTTTGATGGGGTACTCTGCTGCCCCCGGGGTCGTGATGTCAGGGCCACGCCCCCTCAATGTAAGTCTATGGGAGGGGGTGTGGTGGCTGCATTGAGGGGGTGTGGCGTGATGTCACGAGGGGCGTGGCCGTGACATTATGACCCTGTCACCCAGTGTTGTGAACGAATGCTGGGTGCTGCACAGAGATTGCTGAGGTACCAGCTGCGAGACCCCTGCGATCAGACATCTTATCCCCTATCCTTTGTATAGGGGATAAGATGTCTAGGGGCGGAGTACTCCTTTAAGTCTCTTACAGCAATTAGGAAAAGGTTTACTCCTGTGAGATAAATGATTTTAGTTTGTGAATCAATGTTTTAAGTATTTTGCCTTCTAAAAGAAAACATGGGAAGCTACTCTGAAATAATAATATTTGATTAATAATATATAAATAATAAATTTTTATACATATATATTATATGTGTGAATATATCAATTTACATATATATACATAAATAAATGAATGAATATAGGTCTAATATATTGTATACTTTTGCTATTTTGCAGATATCCCAGTTCTATCGGTGCCTGTCGTGTGTCTCATACATTACGTGACGAGTTTCCTTTGGCGGTATACTAACCTATATCATTATAAGGTCACTCCACCATATTATGAGATCCATAAAATACCTGGGAAGAAGATTAAGCACCGTGGTCAGCGAGCAGATGTGGCTATTGACATGGCTTTAGGTGACAATTCAGACCCACATGAATCCAGGCACAGCGATCATGTGACAGTCACCATGGCGGATAACCAGATGGATTTACCAACAACCTCTGAAGATGCCTCGGAGCCCAAAGTGTCTTGGCTGCAGCGGACTTGGCAATATGCTAAAAGCAAACTGAAGTGGTCCAATTATGTATCCAATGTGTGGGTTGGAGCATGGGCCATGGCCAACCGCACACTAACCGGCATGATGACCACATTCAAGATGCCATTTTACTTCCTACATACAAAGCTAAGAAGTATTACAGCAAAGGCCATTGACGATCAATGTGAACCAATTTAACAAGATGCTGATTGGGTCACACAAGGTCTGCATATGGTTGGGGGTGGGGGTGGGGAGGAGCCCGAAATGCAGCCACCTCCACGTGGTGGGCTCTGGGTCACTTGATACATTAACAAGTGAGCGAGGAGCTGCATAATTCAAGGCACATTTCCCATATTGGACATACAGCTTGTAATGGAGACAGAAGATATTGTCCACCTAGAAATTTTTTTGTACATAAGTGGGAAACAAGCCCCCCTATTGGATGATTAAGGAATCAGAGATCTGTAGAAGGGGAGAGGTGGATTCCCAGGAATGGAGGATGACAATATATCTCTAGCATAATATCTCTGGATAAGTGGATATGGTAGAAACAGTATAATTATTATTATTATTACTATTACTTTTATTAACCCCTTAACCCCTTAAGGACCCAGGGCATATGGATACGCCCTGGGTTTTTGATCGTTAAGGACCCAGGGCGTATCCATACGCCCCTGGGAATTCCGATCCCCACCACACGCTGGGCGGGGACCGGACCGGGATCCCAGCCGAAATCATTCAGCAGGCATCCCGTGCAACATATCGGCGATCGCTGCAAATCGCCGGTGTATTTACACCGGCGATTTGCGCCGATTCCGGGTCATACACATAGGCGTGCGCACGGGGTGTGCCGGGTGTGCCTGGGCACACCCTAATCAAGCCCAGGCTCAGGGGCGTCACTAGGTCATTTTATTCGGGGCCTGGGCCCCGGATGTCAGCTGCTCCGGCTTTTTTTAAAATCTTCCTCCATTTTTTAAATATATTTGTAAAACAGTGGGGCCACTCTGGCACGCAGAAAGGGACCCCACTCAGGGCAGGTCCTCCGGTCCCAAGTTCCTTAGGTCGGGCCGGGGACACTGCTACTTTAGGAGTAGCACACTTCCGTGCGCAGGCACGCCCCCCTGCCCCGGCTGCTCCGAGCAGGACGGAAGCTCGGAGCTTAAACCACTGCAGAAGGCAGCAGCCAGGCGTGACCAGGAGCCGCCCAATGTGATCTACAGCCCGCCCGATGTCATCTGCAGCCCGGAAAGGTAAAAAGGGCGGTGGGGGGGGGGGGGGGGGGGGGGGTGGTTGTTGGGGTCAGGGATCAAAAGATTGTGAAGGAGGGGGTCTGTGGAGGGACAGTCACAGAACAGTGCGAAGAAGTGGTGGCAGAGGGGGCTGGGAAGGAGCAAATGTACAGGAGGAGGGGACAGAGGGGCAGGGGGCAGAGGAGTCTAAAGTAGGGTGCCACCTGGCCGGTATTTATATAACCAATCCACCAACTACCAGAATGTTGCACCATATACTATACCAGTGTTTCCCAACCAGAGTGCCTCCAGCTGTTGCAAAACTACAACTCCCAGCATGCCTGGACAGCTGTTGGCTGTCCGGGCATGCTGGGAGTTACAGTTTTGCAACAGCTGGAGGCACCTCTGGTTGGGAAACACTGATCCATACTATATTCTACTATATAGTCCAACATGCTGCTGAGCCACAGGCTGTATCAAGGCATGCTGGGAGTTGTAGTTAGTAACTAACTGCAACTCCAGAATTTAATCAAAAAGACAAAAGAAAGCAATCAAAAGGTCCCATCGAAACAAAAATGGAACCGTTAAAAATCACAGATCGGGGCGCAAAAAAATGCCCCTCATACAGGACATATAAGGAGAAATAAAAAATAGGGGTCAGAATAGGAGAAAATATCCCCCGCATATGTGTATCCTGTGATGTCACGCATATATAATTAATTGTGTGTATATTTTGTGTGTTTTTATACACTGTTTTTGCCCTTTATATGGAGTTTATCCTGAGAGACTACTTATACTCAAGTGCAATAAGATAAATGTGTCCTAATCCATAGGTGATCGGTGGCAGCCTGTATATTTTGTAGTGTAAGTCGATATTTTATTGGAACATAATAAAAGGTATATTTAATTGTATGGAAGGTCCCTATTCAAATCAGTGTCTATATTATTAATGTACTGGGAAACCCATCATTTTAACCTGAAAAGTGTTAATTCCTACCTGCCAATCTAGCTAACAACCTACCTACCTGGTTTCCTACTTCCCTGGCTATCTAACTACCTGGCTACCTACATAGCAAGCTGGCTACCTGACTATCTACCTGGCTATCTAGCAACCTGAATATCTACCTACCTAACTATCCATCTACCTAACTACTTGGCTACCTACCTAGCTATCTATCTACCTAGCAACCTAACTACATGGCTACCTAGCTAGCTAACAACCTACCTAGCTAATTGCCTACCTGGCTACCTAGCTAGCTACCCACCTATGTTGCTAATAACCAACCTTGCTACCTACCTAGCTATTTACCTAGCAACCTAACTACCTACCTGTATGGCTATCTACTTAGCTAGCTAACAATCTACCTAGACACTTAACAAGCTATCTAGCTAACAACCAACCTAGCTATGAACATACCTAGCTACCGACATAGTTGCAACCTACCCATGTAGCTAGCTACCTACTTACCTGCCTACCTACCTATCTAGATAGCTAACAACCTACCTACTTTCAGACGTATTTATCTAATGAGGGGGTCTATGGTGGGGGAAAGGCCTACTTAATGGGGTACCTACTATTCCTTATTATGAGAGGGCATTGCACTGGAAAAATGCAGAGTCTAACATGTTTTTCCTGCAGATGCTAAAGAGATGGTTTTTACCTGGAAGAAGTTGACATGTCAATCTGATCCAGATACACAAGAAAAGGAAAGAGGACATCGCTGATCAGAAATTATGTTACCTGTGAGTCCCTAGATGTAACTATAATCCCCTATATGGTATACAGATCCTGTGTACAGCTGGTATCTACCTTTATATGATCCTGGATACAATTACTTATATGGTATACAGGTTTGCAACAAAATCCAAGACCACAGCACAAAAAATTATAAACTGATACGTGCAAAAGAACTGTAGTTTATTAGTTCCCCAAAAGTTTTTTTGAGGAACCAATAAATAATAGCTCTTTTTTTCCAATTTTGGTGCTGTGGTCTTGGACTTTCTTGCATGTTTGGTATCTGTATTGGCTATCTGGATGACTACGGGGACAATGGATTTATCTAGTGGTGTCTTCTCTGTTTATGTATGTGTGCATGCAAGCAAGAGTGTATTTGTGTGTTTGTATGTGTGTGTGTGTGTATGTATATGTATGTATGTATATATATATATATATATATATATATATACACGCATGCGTGCGGCGTGAGTTTGTACTTTAGGATGCACACCCTAATGCAATAGGCTGCGCACGCCTATGGTCATACAGGTCTATGGTGACTGGTATATAAAGGGGATCGCGGTTGTCAAAGAAACCCACGATCCCCCTGAAGGGATTGGAGTGAGGTGGCAGGGGTGCCACCCCTCCTATCCCTGCTAATGGTCATCAAGAAGCGACAACCAATTGCAGATCGGGGGCAGGGGGGTTAACTTTCAGTTTCCCCTTTCTACCCACCCACAGTAGGCTGGGCAGAACGGGGAAACCGACAGGGTCCGGCACCGAAGCCCAATCACTAACCGGCGGCGGCAGCAGGCGGCGATCGGCAGGGGTGATCGGCGGCAGAAGAGGAGGACGGCGATGCGGCTCCCTGGATCCTACGAAAGCCGGTGAGTTGCCTAGCAACATCTGGAGGTCTACAGTCTGAGACCAATATACAGTGGTCTCTAAACTGTAGCCCTCCAGATGTTGCAAAACTACAACTCCTAGAATGCCCACAAAGCAGTTTGCAGTCTGGGCATGCTGGGATTTGTAGTTTTGCAACATCTGGAGGCCCACAGTTTGGAGATCAATGCACAGTGATCTCCAACCTGTGACCCTCCAGCTTTTGCACAACTACAAATCCCAGAATGCCCAAATAGCAAACAGCTGTCTTGGCATGCTGGGAGTTGTAGTTGCGTACCTCCGGCTGTTGCATAACTACATCTCCCAGCATGACCTTTGGCGATCAGTACATGCTGGGAATTGTAGTTTTGCAACAGCTGGAGGCACACTGGTTAGAAAGTGCTGAGTTAGGTAACAGAACTTAACTGAAGGTTTTCCAACCAGTGTGCCTCCAGCTATTGCAAAAGTACAACTCCCAGCATGCACGGTCCGTTAGTACATGCTGGGAGTTGTAGTTTTGAAACAGATGGAGGTTTGCCCTCCCATGTGAACATACAGGGAAAATTCACACGGGCGAGTTTACAGTGGGGTTTATGTTTCAAGTTTGAGCTGCGGCAAATTTTTCGCCACAGCGCAAACTCCTAGCGGGAAACTCGCTGTAATCCGCCAGTGCGAATGTCCCCTAAAAATACTACACTAACACATAATAAAGGGTAAAACACTATATATACACCCCCTTACACTGTTCCCCCCCAATAAAAATGAAAAACGTATCTTACGCCAGTGTTTCCAAAATGGAGCCTCCAGCTGTTGCAAAACAACAACTCCCAGCATTTCCAGAGAGCCACTGACTGTCCAGGCATGCTGGGAGTTTAGCAACAGCTGGAGGCACCCTGTTTGGGAATCACTGGGATAGAATACCCCTATGTCCACCCCTATGCAATCCCTAATTTAGTCCTCAAATGCGCATGGCGCTCTCTCACTTCGGAGCCCTGTCATATTTCAAGGAAACAGTTTAGGGCCACACATGGGGTATTTCCATAATCGGGAGAAATTGTACTACATATTTTGGGGGGCTTTTTCTCCTTTTACCCCTTATGAAAAGGAAAAGTATGGGGCTGCACCAGCCTGTGTAAAAAAATAAAAATGTTTACACTAACATGCTGGTGTTGCCCCATACTTTTTATTTTCACAAGCAGTAAAAGGAAAAAAATACCCCTAAAATTTGTAACGCAATTTCTCCTGAGCACGGAAATACCCCATAGGTGGGCGTAAAATGCTCTGCGGACGCCCCACAACGCTCAGGAGGGAGAGTGCACTATGTACATTTAAGGTCTAAATTGGTGATTTTCACAAGGGTGGCTGATCTTACAGCGGTTCTGACATAAACGCAAAAAAAAAAATACCCACATATGACCCCATTTTGGAAACTACACCCCTCAAGGAATGTAACAAGTGGTATCGTGAGCCTTAACACCCCACAGGTGTTTGAAGAATTTTTCATTAAAGTTGGATAGGAAAATAAAAAAGTAAAAAAAACAGAAAATAGGAAAAAAGCCCCCCAAAATTTGTAACCCCATTTCTTCTGAGTAAGAACATACCCCATATGTGGATGGAAAGTGCTCTGCGGGCGAACTACAATGCTCAGAAGAGAGGAGCACCATTGGGCTTTTGAAGATAAATTTTGTCCGGAATTGAAGGCTACGTGTGTTTACAAAGCCCCCATAGTGCCAGAACAATGGACCCCTCCCCACACATGTGACCCCATTTGGGAAACTACACCCCTCACATAATGTGATAAGGGGTACAGTGAGCATTTACACCCCACATGTGTCTGACAGATTTTTGGAACAGTGGTCCTTGAAAATGAAAAATGTAATTTTTAATTTGCACAGCCCACTGTTCCAAAGACCTGTCAAACACCAGTGGGGTGTAAATACTCACTGCACTCCTTTTAAAATTCTGTGAGGGATGTAGTTTCCAAAATGGGGTCACATGTGTGGGGTCCATTGTTCTGGCACCACGGGGGCTTTGTAAATGCACATGGCCCCTGACTACTACTCCAAACAAATTATCTCTCCAAAAGCTCAATGGCGCTCCTTCTCTTCTGAGCATTGTAGTTCACCAGCAGAGCACTTGACATCCACACATGGGGTATTTCCACACTCAGAAGAAATGGGCTTACAAATTTTGGGGGTCATTTTCTCCTATTACCCCTTGCAAAAATGTAAAATTTGGGGGGAAAACAGCATTTTAGTGTAAACATTTTTTTTCACTTACACATCAGACTTTTTTTTTTCAAACAAGTTTTTATTTTATTTTAAAGTCATTAACGCACAATACAAAGAGATAAGGAACAAAGGTAGGCGAGGGGGTCGCTGTCGCAGCAGCGCCTTCTCCATCATAGTATAGATAACAGTACAGATCTGGCATCAAAACATTGACCTGCACTTATTAACATCTGAGTTTTTCCTACCCAGGTTTTTCCTACCCATCCATAGGATCAGGGGAAGATCATATCCAGCCAATGTCTCTTTAATCTCTGCTAGTAGGGGTTTGAAGTTAAGTTGAAAAATGCTTGTGAGCGAGCTAGGTATTTTAACCCCTAGATACGTGAGTGACGATTTGGCCCAGGGGAAAGGGGACAGGGAGCCGATCTCCCTAATCTTAGCTGCAGATAGAGTAATGTTTAATAATTCCGACATAGAAACATTTACTTTAAAGTACGACAGCGAGCCAAATTCTCCGAACAGGTCTAATAAACTAGGCAGTCCGTGTGCAGGGTCACTTAAGAGAAATAGTAAATCATCTGCAAAGGCTAGTGCTTTAAGCTCTCCCCTCGGAGTTTTGTATCCTGAGATACTGGTCAACTGTCGAACTCTCTGTAAAAGCGTTTCCATTGTTAGTATAAAAATGGTTGGGGACAGGGGGCATCCCTGCCTGGTCCCGTTTGTGATCCAGAACGGGGGGATATGTCATCGTTGACCATCAACGAAGCATACGGTTGTGTGTAAAGGGACATAAGAGCTGTTATAAACTGCAGGGGAAATCCGAAGCAGTGTAGTGTCTCCTTCATATACTCCCAATTGACCCTATCAAATGCCGTCAATGCCAAGAAGGACAAGGGGCAGTCTTTTCATGTGAGCATGTTGGATCGCAGTTAGCAGTCTCAATGTGTTCGTGCGACCCTCCCTACCTGGTACAAATCCCGACTGGTCCACGTCTACTAAGTGGGGAAGATGACTCTTGATTCTCAAGGAGAGCAGTTTAGCCCAGATTTTGAGGTCTAAGTTCAGAAGTGATATTGGTCTGTAGCTCCCACAGTCTTCTGGGTTCTTGCCTTCCTTGTGAATGAGAGTGACATGTGCTTCAAGGGACTGTTTAGGGAGAGGAGACCCACGGAATAAAGCCTCGCAAACAGAGGTGAGGTGGGGGATCAGAACGTCCGCAAATTTACGGTAGTATTCCAGTGGAAGACCGTCCGGGCCCAGACTCTTCCCCGGTGGGAAAAAAGAGACCACTCTCTGCACTTCTTCTGGGGTAATAGGTAGCATGAGTTCTCTCTGCATGTGTTCGTCTAAAGTAGGGAGGTTTAGTGATGTCAGAAATCTTTTCGTCGCCTCTCTACGTCCGGAAGCAGAGTCCGGGGACTCTCCCTCTGATAAATTATACAGAGAGGTGTAAAACGTCTGGAAAGCTTTAGCAATGGAGGGCGTGTCTGTATACCGGTGGCCTCTCTCATCTCTCACTGCATGAATGTGTTGTTTTGTTCTCGCCTTCTTTATAAGTGTGGACATGAGCTTACCTCCCTTGTCCCCGTGTGCATAAATACGGTGCCTGTGGTGGAGGTAGGCCTCCGCTGATTTTTCGGTGAGGAGAGTATTAAGGGTGGTGCATAGGGATTTAAGTGTCTCCTGAATCGCTATCGCCCCGGTAGGCTTGTGTATCCTCACCAGGGTGGAGATTTCAGACAGAATGTCAGTGATCTTGCGCTGCCTCTCTTTCTTCAGTTTGGAACCCCAGGAAATGAATATCCCTCGCATGAAGGCCGTTCCCGACTTAGAGTTTAAATCAAAGTATAAGGATAACTGTTGCGTAATGTCAGCTAGAGCAGTCTGATTAGAAAGGATGCCTTCATTCAATCTCCAGCGCCAAGAATTGGAGGGGAAAGGGGACAGAGACAAAGAAAGATGTACAGGAGCGTGATCGGAGATAGTAATAGAGTCAATACCTGTGGTCATGAGCGCCGGGAGGTCGTGGGCGCAATGTCCTGGTACAGTGTAACTTCTAGACATGTGCAATTCAGTTCAGCACGAATGTCTAATTTACCGAATTTTACCGTTTTCGGGCATTCGGACCGATCCGAATGCACGAAAACATATTTTGAACATTCCCGAATAGCCACGATAATACGAATAGCTGTAAATAACGAATGCATTCGTTATCCCTAAATGACGTAAAGAATTCATTCTGATAACAAAGATAATAAAAAGGATAAAGATGCAATTTGATTTTTCGGATCCATTCGGTATTCGGGTACATTCGGTAAATCTTTTTATTCTTTTTTTGGACTTTAGCGATCCTAAAAAATTATGGAGATACCTTTTTTATTAAAATTTCGTAGGGTACCATAAAAAAATCATAATAAAATAGATACAGTAGTGATGGAAAAAATTGTATCTAACGAAATGTATCTTTTTTATTATGAAATGTTTATTCATTTTTAAACAGGGATCAATTTATGTGAGCGGGTAAAGCACTAAAAATGTAGCCGACAATAATAAAAATGTAGTGTGTGCGTGTTTTTCACTTTTCTAAAAAACATTTTTTAGGTAGTACTACTACTCCCAGCATGGAACACACTCTTCCATGATGGGAGTAGTAGTTACCTGTACTAATTGACAGATCGCAGGGGTCCCTTGCAATCCTCTTGTATAAGGTATAGATGCGGTGGCCGCTCTTCTATGGTCCCCTGCACTCACGTATATATACACATATTCATATTTCCCGCAGAGCTGTGATTGGCCAGATGGTTCCAGCCAATCACAGCTCTCTGTGAGAAATAGGAATATGTGTATATATACGGCCGTGCAGAGGACCATAGGAGCGCGGCCGCCGCATCCATACATTATACAGGAGCATCACAGCGGGTGTCAGGAGTGATACCTGCAGTGATCTTTCCTTTACTACAAGTACTATTACTCCCAACGTGGAGCACACTCTGCCTCATGCTGGGAGCTGTAGTACCTGCATTAATAGACAGATCGCAGTGGGTGTCAGAAGTTACACTCTGCTGCGATATGTCTATTAATGCAGGTACTACAGCTCCCAGCATGGAGAAGAGTGTGCTCCATGTTGGGAGTATTAGTACCTGCAGTAAGGAACAGATCCCAGGGATGTCACTTCTCCTGACACCCGCTGCGATCCTCCTGATGTGAATGTCGGGATCAGCTGTTCTCAGGGCTACATAGCCGGGAGAACAGCTGACGCTGAGCCGTAGGTATACATCGTATATCTACTGCCCAGCAAGAACTTACAGTGAGCCTGCAATGTGTATACAGTATACACATTGCTGGCTCACTTAACCCCTTGCTGAGCTGTGCGCTATGTGCAAGCCCAGCAAGGGAAGATTTAACTTACACTGCTGGACAGTGTAGGTTAACCCTTTGGGCGTTATACACTATATACAGCTATCTCTAGATAGAAGACCTATATCGCAGTGAGTTAGGCCTGAGCCTTGCGGCAACGGCTGAATGATCTAAATTATAGAGTGTGTCATCCCCTAAGCACTCTGCAGTATCACCGGACCCAATATTTCCCCTAAATCCAGACGGATCTGCACATCACTCCCTAAATTCAGAAACTACAAGTTTAATGCAAGGTCCGCAACTTCTGCCAGTCGCTAAGCAACCTAAGAACTGTTATATGAGACTGTTACTACGCATTGGATATTGCAAGCACTGCAGTAAAGTTATTCAAGTTCAAGGTAAATCTGCTTGTGGACCTTCAGTCATTTCATTGCACCTATCGTTTCTGGGAAGGGCGGTGATAGGCCGGAACATGGATTCAGCATACCACCCCTCACCCTGGCGTCACGAGTGGCTGGGTTAATATTAACCCCTCATATACCAACATTATACCATCCCTACCATACACCCCCCAAGGGCTACCACATGTATGTAGTGTATACAGAAGACGAAGTCCGCTTACTTCCCTCGAGTACCGGGCAGGTCCGTGTAGCTCCACCCCCTAGTGATGACGTCATTAGAGGGCGGAGCTACAGAAGGGAACAAGGCTAGTTAATCTGAAGCTCTGTTCAAATTGTCCGTTTTGCATAATGTTAACAGACCCTTCTGGCAGTGTCTACCCAGACAGGGAGACTCCAGCTGTTGCTAAACTACAACTCCCAGCATGCCCAGATAGCCAAAGGCTGTCTGGGAATGCTGGGAGTTGTAGTTTTGCACCAATTGGTGGCTCCCTGTTTGGGTAGACATTGCATCATGGGTGCTCTCCCCAGCGGACAGCGCCAAAAATGTCATAACCAATTTTTTGTGTTGTTTTTCTTTCTTCTCGTTTCAGATGCGTGTATACAGAGGATTACTGCGGATTTGATGGATTACGGCGGATTATTATTTTTTTCTTTTAATAAAATGGTTAACGAGGGCTGTGGGGGAGTGTTTTTTAAATAAAATAATTTTTCCAATGTCTTGTGTTTTTCTTTATTGAATTTTCAGGCTTAGTAGTGGAAGCTGGTCTTATTGACTGACTCCATTACTAAGACAGGGCTTAGTGCTAGCCCCAAAAACAGCTAGAGCTAACCCCCAATTATTACCCCGGTACCCACCGCCACAGGGATGTCGGGAAGAGCCAGTACCAAAAGGCCCGGAGTGTCAAAAATGGTGCTCCTGTTCCTAGGCGGTAACAGGCTGGCGTTATTTAGGCTGGGGAGGGCCAGTAACAATGGTCCTCGCCCACCCTGGTAACATCAGGCTGTTGCTGTTTGGTTGGTATTGTGCTGAGAATGAAAATACGGGGAACCCTATATGTTTTTTATTTTATTTAAATAAAAAAAATTAAAAAAAACGTAGAGGGTTCCCCGTATTTGCATTCTCAGCACAATACCAACCAAACAGCAACAGCCTGACGTTACCAGGGTGGGCGAGGACCATTGTTACTCTCCCTCACCAGCCTAAATAACGCCAGCCTGTTGCTGCCTAGGCCCAGGAGCGCCATTTTTTGACGCTCCGGGCCTGTTGGTACCAGCTCTTCCCGGCACCCCTGTGGCGGTGGGTACCGGGGTAATAATTGGGGGTTAGCACTAGCTGTTTTTGGAGCTAGCACTAAGCCCTGGCTTAGTAATGGATTCAGTCAATAAGACCGGCTTTCACTACTAAGCCTGAAAATTCAATTAAATAAAAAACACACATTGGAAAAATTATTTTATTTAAAAAAACACTCCCCCACAGCCCTCGTTAACCATTTTATTAAAATAAAAAAAAGTAATCCGCCATAATCCATTGAATCTGCAGTAATCCTCTGCATACATGGATCTGAAACGAGAAGAAAAAAACACAAAAAATTGGTTATGACATTTTTGGCGCTGTCCGCTGGGGAGAGTACCCATGATGCAATGTCTACCAAAACAGGGAGCCACCAATTGGTGCAAAACTACAACTCCCAGCATGCCCAGACAGCCTTTGGCTGTCTGGGCATGCTGGGAGTTGTAGTTTAGCAACAGCTGGAGTCTCTCTGTCTGGGTAGACACTGCCAGAAGGGTCTGTTCACATTATACAAAACGGACAATGTGAACAGAGCTTCAGATTAACTAGCCTTGTTCCCTTCTGTAGCTCCGCCCCCTAATGACATCATCACTGGGGGCGGAGCTACACGGACCTGCCTGATACTCGAGGGAGGAAAGCGGACTTCATCTTCTGTATACACTATATACAGCTATCTATAGATAGCTGTATATAGTGTATACTGCCCAAAGGGTTAACCTACACTGTCCAGCAGTGTGTTAACTCTTCCCTTGCTGGGCTTGCGCATAACGCACAGCTCAGCAAGGGGTTAAGTGAGCCAGCAATGTGTATACTGTATACACATTGCAGGTTCACTTTAAGTTCTTGCTGGGCAGTAGATATACGATGTATACCTACGGCTCAGCGTCAGCTGTTCTCCCGACTCTGTAGCCCTGAGAACAGCTGATCCCGACATTCACATAAGGGCGATAGCAGCGGGTGTCAGGAGGAGTGACACCCGCTGGGATCTGTCCCTTACTGCTGGTACTAATACTCCCAACATGGAGCACACTCTGCTCCATGCTGGGAGCTGTAGTACCTGCATTAATAGACATATCGCAGCGAGTGTAACTTCTGACACCTGCTGCGATCTGTCGATTAATGCAGGTACTACAGCTCCCAGCATGGAGCAGAGTGTACTCCATTGTTGGGAGTAGTAGTACTTGTAGTAAAGGAAAGATCACTGCGGGTATCACTCCTGACACCCGCTGTGATGCTCCTGTATAATGTATGGATGCGGCGGCCGCGCTCCTATGGTCCCCTGCACGGCCGTATATATACACATATTCCTATTTCTCACAGAGAGCTGTGATTGGCTGGAACCATCTGGCCAATCACAGCTCTGCGGGAAATATGAATATGTGTATATATACGTGAGTGCAGGGGACCATAGAAGAGCTGCCGCCGCATCTATACAAGAGGATCGCAAGGGACCCCGGCGATCTGTCAATTAGTACAGGTAACTACTACTACCATCATGGAACAGTGTGTTCCATGCTGGGAGTAGTAGTACTACCTAAAAAATGTTTTTAAAAAAATGAAAAACACGCACACAATACATTTTTATTATTGTCGGCTACATGTTTAGTGCTTTACCCGCTCACATAAATTGATCCCTGTTTAAAAATTTATAAACATTTCACAATAAAAATAGATACATTTCGTTAGATACAATTTTTTCCATCACTTCTGTATCTTTTTTATTATTATTTTTTTATGGTACCCTACGAAATTTTAATAAAATCTCCATAATTTTTTAGGATCGCTAAAAAAGTCCAAAAAAGAATAAAAAGATTTACCCGAATGTACCGAATACCGAATGTCCGAGACAGCACCAATCACAATTGCCCAGCAGGAGTGAGGTGGCACTGGTGCCACCTCAAGATCATGGTGATTGGTCGGCTGAGACCGGCTGATGAATCACTGCGTCTTCTGGGCAGTCCTGACGGCACCCGTTCTGCCCCTAGTCTGGAGGGCGAGAGCGGGTACCGACCATGTAGTGTGCAGCGGCGGGGAAAGCTTACTGTTGGGGGCAGGAAATGACTGGCAGCAGGAGGTGAGGCCTGTGTGCCTCCTACTGTTTCATAACTACAACTCCCAGCATGCACAGCCAAAGGGCATGCTGGGAGTTGTAGTTATGTAACAGGTGGAGACACCCTGGTTGGGAAACACTGTGCTGTACAGATGCAGTGGGGCCGGTATGAGAATAGCTCTTAGTGTAAGATTATATGGGAATGGTCCTAACCTTTGAAGTGGGAACTTGCACTTAATGCAGATTCCATTTCTTTGGAGCCAAAAGCAACACGAGTTGTGTGTCTCATCTTGCTCCTCCGCTGCTGCAGAAGCCGTCTCCAGAATTTTTGTGATCTGGAGTATTGTTATTGGAAGTCTCCTTGGCAGCTCTGGAAGACGGATATCATGGTAGAGACGTCTGTGCCGAGAAACGAAGTTCCAGAAAAAACTTTTTGAAGGAGATTTATCATTCTTTTCAAACGTACGGCTTTTATATGACAATTGTTTTTTAACTTACTTTTGCTTATGTGTGACCTATTTATCAAAAAGTCCCACGACTTTGAAAAATAAATCGCACGGAAGCAAAACCTGGGAAACCCACTTGCAAAAGCCTTTTTTTAAAATAGAAAAGTTTTCCCTTATGTTAATAGCCGAAGTTCTTTATCTACCCTTTATTACCATTAGTGTTACTAGAGAGTGACTGGGAGGGGGTGTACTGCATCAGGTGACACCCTGACTGGCCTCCCTGGCACTAAATAGCTGCACTCCAACTATCCCGCAACAACCCATCCACCCTCCTCTGAAATTAAAAAAGTATTAAAAACATACTATGCCGCACCATGAATATCCGTACTCTGGGGGCTTTTTTGTTTAATTTTGAGCCCACATTTTGTGACGTTGGTGGGTGGAGACTTGCGCCACCGCGCTGAGGAAGGAGTTTACATCAGGAAGGAAGGCAGCGCAGCACCAACAGGCACATAAACAATAGTGAAGCCACACAAAAAAAAAGCGGCTCGGTACATTACCCACCCCAAAATGTGCATGAAGCTGCATTACTATGGATTTTTTATTTTTTTTTTTATGGAAAATTTTAGTGCCACATATGGGTTATTTACGTAGTCTGTAAAAATCTTACACAATTATTTTGTGCCTTATTCTATTTTTTACACAACATTTTCAAATATAGTGGGTACGCCAGCATGTACGTGTCCTACAATTAACAAGGTGTGCAGTGTGTATTTTTAACCATAAAATAATAGAGTTGTTATATAATTGTTTCTATAATTAACATTAAGCTTTGTGGTGTCCCGGTATAGGACCTATCCTGTACCATCCTTAAGTCCCCTCAGGAAGAGTCCCTTAGGTTCATAGGGCTCTCCTGCAGGGCTCCCCCCTTGTCTTATAAATGCAGTGTATATTCATTATGTGTATTAATTGTTCATATGTATAAATTTGTACAGTTTGTATAAAATGTATAGGACCTTCCTTGGTCATGTGATCTACTGTCATGTGATATACCCAGAGTTCCATCGGCACAGGAACCCCAGGCATTAGCAACCAATGGGCTTTAGTCCAGCCCCCTAGTATATAAGTGGCTGTAGTCTCTATACTCTCTTATTTCTTGGACTCAAAAGGAAGCACAAAGTCCTGTATACTGCAAATTCATCTCATCTAGACCAAAGCCAAAAGAAACACAACCACTTCTAAAACATGAGTTACAATTCTCTCTACAAATCCAGTGACTACTCCTCAGCTAAGGAATATATCAGTAGCACAGTGGTCTACCTAAATATCTCAATAATAACAAGTCCAAGCAAACCTGTGAGGTATCCTGTGTCCCGGTTGCCTCTGAAGGAACTGCATAATTGTAAAGACTGTTCCCTAAACAAGTAAACGTTCCAGTCTATTTAGAATCCTTGCTGTGGACATTCCTTTATTACAAACCGTTCTTGGGTTGATTGATGGCGGTTACCATACCAGAATAACCACATCCTGGCGTCACGAACACTAAGGGGTTAACAACATCTTGCCCCCAGGGTTTATACAACCAGACCCTGTTACATACTGCTACACCCCAGTCACCACATCTCAATGTAGTAGCAGCAACAGTGAGATAATGTCGAGTATGTATAACCATTGCAGACATCATGCATACCATACAGTGGGGATCAAAAGTTTGGGCACCCCAGGTAAAAATTTGTATTAATGTGCATAAAGAAGCCAAGGAAAGATGGAAAAATCTCCAAGAAGCATCAAATTACAGATTAGACATTCTTATAATATGTCAACAAAATTTAGATTTTATTTCCATCAATTACACTTTCAAAATAACAGAAAACAAAAAAATGGTGTCTGCAAAAGTTTGGGCACCCTGCAGAGTTAATATCTTGTACTGCCCCCTTTGTCAAGTATCACAGCTTGTAAACACTTTTTGTAGCCAGCCAAGAGTCTTTCAATTCTTGTTTGAGGTATCTTTGCCCATTCTTTCTTACTAAAGTTTTCCAGTTCTTTGAGATTTCTGGGCTGTCTGTCACGCACTGTTCTTTCAACATCTATCCATACATTTTCAATTATGTTGAGGTTGGGAAATTGTGAAGGCCATGGCAAAACCTTCAGTTTACGCCTCTTGATGTAATCCCCCGTGGATTTCGAGGTGTGTTTAGGATCATTATCCATTTGTAGAAGCCATCCTCTATTTAACTTCAGCTTTTTCACAGATGGCATCAAGTTATCATCCAAAATTTGCTGAAGTTTTATTGAATCCATTTTTCCTTCTACTCGTGAGATGTTCCCTGTGCCACTGGCTGCAATACAACCCCAAAGCATGATTGATCCTCTCACCCATGCTTAACAGTTGGACAGAGGTGCTTTTCATTAAATTCTGTTCCCCTTCTTCTCCAAACGTACCTTTGCTCATTCCGGCCAAAAAGTTCAATTTTAACCTCATCGATCCACAGAACTTGTTTCCAAAACGGTGAAACGCTAATTTTTGTGGTGAGGATGTAAAAGAGGTTTTCTTCTGATGACTCTTCCATGAAGACCATATTTGTACAAGTATGTTTTTATAGTGGAATAGTGTACCACAACTCCAGTGTCTGCCAGATCTTTCTGGGTTTTGAATTGTTTTTCTCACAATCCTGCGAGCTGTTCTGTTTGATATTTTTTTGGTCTTCCAGATCTTGTTTTAACTTCCACTGTTCCTGATGACTGCCATTTCTTAATTACATTCCGAACAGAGGATATTGACACCTGAAAATGTTTTGCTATCTTCTCATAGCCGTCTCCAGCTTTGTGAGCATCAACTATTTTCAGTTTCAGATTTCTAGACAACTGCTTAGAAGAACCCATGGTGCTGATTGTTGGGGCAAGGTCAGATCAGTCTGGGCATTTAAAACCTTTGAGATTCACATCACCTGGTCTTCCCAGATGATGATTGAGAACAATCCATGACACTGGCAGGTCTCAGCTGTGCAAAGGGGGCAGTGCATGCTATAAATTCTGCAGGGTACCCAAACTATTGCAGACGCCATCTTTTTGTTTTCTGTTATTTTGAAAGTGTAAATGATGGAAATAAAATCTAACTTTTGTTGACGTATTATAAGAATGTCAAATCTGTAATTTGATGCCTTTTGGAGATTTTTCAATCTTTCCTTGGCTTCTTTAATACAAATTTTTACATGGGGTGCCCAAACTTTTGATCCCCACTCTATATAGCAGTCAAATGTCAGTAAGATTGTCAGTCAGTCAAATGTGATAGTACTAATAATATGTGCATAGTCATTAGAGATGCATAATAATATGTAGGTATATCTCTATAAAAAAAACAATAATAAAAATAAATAAAGGTATTGTTGTAAAATGTAAAAGTATTGTTACCATATTCATGGCTGTGTTCTTAAAGGGGTACTCCGCTGCCCTGTGTCCGATGCTCCGCTTCCCAGCGTCCGGAAGTTTATTGTTCCGGACGCTGTGTGCGGGCTTCCGTGTTCAGGGCTGCCCCTCGTGACGTCACGCCGGCCCCCTTCGTGATGTCAAGCCCTCCCCCTCAGCGAAAGACTATGAGAAGGGGGGCACGATGGCCATCATGCCCCCTTCCCATAGACTTTCATTGAGGGGGCGGGCATAACATCATGAAGGGGGCGGGCGTGACGTCACGAGGGGCAGCCCTGAACACGGAAGCCCGCACACAGCGTCAGGAACAATAAACTTCCGGACGCTGGGGAGCGGAGCTTCCGACACAGGGCAGCGGAGTACCCCTTTAAGGAACCTTGTCTCAACCATTAAATGGTAAATTATATCCAGCAAGTACTAAAGTTAACCAATATCCTCCTGTTCCCAAGTTACAGAGCATGTATGGACATTTTAATGTGTACTGAAATTGGACGTTATAGTTAAATGCTTCAGAACTACATTCGGCCCAATGGCCATTTCGCTCCTCTCCCTAAGGGGACAGACGTTGAGGGCGACTTTCATTAAACAAGGGGATTTGAGGTGTCCCGGTACAGGACCTGTCCCTTCAGGAAGAGTCTCTTAGGTCCATAGGGCTCTCCTGCAGGGCTCCCCCCTTGTTGTCTCATATAAATGCAGTGTATATTCATTATGTGCATCTATTATTGATATGTATAAAGTTGTACAGTTTGTATAAAATGTATAGGACCTTCCTTGGTCATGTGATCTACTGTCATGTGATATACCCAGAGTTCCATGGGCACAGGAACCCCAGGCATTAGCAACCAATGGGCTTTAGTCCAGCCCCCTAGTATATAAGGTGCTGAAGTCTCTATTCTCTCTCTCTTATCTCTTGGACTTAAAAGGAAGCACAAAGTCCTGTATACTGCAAATTCATCTCATCTAGGCCAAAGCCTAAAGAAACACAACCACTTCTAAAACGTGAGTTACAATTCTTTCTACAAATCCAGTGACTACTCCTCAGCTAAGGAATATATTAGTAGCACAGTGACCTGCATAAATATCCTCAAAACTACAAGTCCCAGCAAGCCTGCAAGGTATCCTGTGTCCCGGTTGCCTCTGAAGGAACTGCATAATTGTAAAGACTGTTCCCTAAACATTTCAAGTAAAAGTTCCAGTTTATTCAGAATCCTTGCTGTGGACATTCCTTTATTACAAACCATTTCTGGATTGGTTGACGGCGGTTACCATACCGGAATAAACACATCCTGGCGTCACGAACACTAAGGGGTTAACAACATCTTGCCCCCAGGGTTTATACAACCAGACCCTGTTACATACTGCAACACCCCAGTCACCACATCTCAATGTAGTAGCAGGTAAACTCAGACTTACAAGTGGGTTGAGTTCAGTTCACATTGGGTGAGATATTAAAAAATTACTGTCATTTCTGTTCCAGCGATATTAATCACACCATTTTTTTTCTCCTCACATTTTTAAAGGTCTCTTGTGCTGCTTTTAAAATATTAACCCCTTAAGGACGCAGGGCGTATCCATATGCCCCCATTTCCGAGTCCTTAAGGACTCAGGGCATATAGGTATGCCCTGCGTTCTTCCAGCTCCTGCCGATCGCTGGGCATGGACCGGGATGCCTGCTGATATCGTTCAGCAGGCATCCCGGCATATTGCCCAGGGGGGGTCCAGAGGTCCATTCAGATGTGCGATTTGTGGTTATTCCGTGTCAATTGGGTCTCTGGTGACCCGGTGACCCGGAAAAAAAGGGTGAATGGGGCTGTCCGAGACAGCCCCATTCCCCCTTACTCAGCAGGAGTGAGGTGGCATGGGTGACACCTCACGATCACGTGATTGATCGGTCGAAGCAGCAGCAGGATTGGGCCCGGCGGCAGGATACAGTGCGGCGGTCCCGGCGGCAGGATACAGCAGGAGGTGAGGCCTGTTCACCTCCTGATGTTGCTTAGCAACAACTCTCGGCATGCAAAGCCAAAGGGAATGCTGGGAGTTGTAGTTTTGCAACAGCTGGAGTTCCAACTACAATTCCCAGCATGCCCTTTGGTAGTCTGTGCATGCTTGGAGTTGTGGTAATGCAACAGCTGGAGGCACATTTTTTCTATGAAAAAGTGTGCATCTAGTTTTTCATAACTACACCTCCCAACATGCACAGACTACCAAAGGGTATGCTGGGAGTTGTAGCAATGTGCCTCCAGCTGTTGCAAAACTACAACTTTCAGCATGCCCTTCGGCTGTCAATGCATGCTGATTGTTGCAGTTTTGCAACAGCTGGAGACACATTGGTTGTGAAACATAGTTTGTTACCTACCTCAGTGTTTTGCAACCAGTGTGCCTCCAGCTGTTGCAAAAATACAACTCCCAGCATATATGGTCTGCCAGTGCATGCTGGGAGTTTTTCCAAATTTTCCATCGCAGCTCAAACTTACTGTAAATCTCCGCCCATGTGAATGTACCATAAAAACACTACACAACCAATGCCGTTACTGAGACATGGTTTAATGAATGGAATAACTGGGACATATCCATACCAGGGTACTCTTTATACAGAAGAGACAGAGAAGGCAAGAAAGGAGGAGGAGTGGCCCTGTATGTGAAAGATAGCATAAAATCTAACCTAATACAAGTTAGTGAGGAAACCACAGAGTCAGTTTGGGTTACGTTGCAGTTTGGTAACCATGCAGTAACTCGTGTAGGTGTGATATACAGACCACCTGGCCAAGTTAAAGAAGTAGATGATCTACTAGTTGAAAAAATATCTAAAATGACAATGAAAGGAGAAGTTATCATTATGGGAGACTTCAATCTTCCGGATATAAACTGGAAAACCAAAATAGCTAGTTCTGCCAGGAGTACAAATATTCTAAATTACCTACTGGGATTATTTCTACAACAAGTGGTTGAGGAGCCAACGCGGAAGGAGGCCATTTTGGATTTGGTTTTCACAAATGGGGATTTGGTATATGATGTTATTGTAGGCGAAAGCTCTGGATCTAGTGATCACCAGTCAGTGTGGTTTAATATAAGAACAGTGAAGGAGTCACACCACACAAAAACAAAAGTTTTAGATTTTAGAAAAACAGACTTTTCAAAAATGAGATTAGTCATAAATGAGTCCCTATCAGACTGGAACAAATTACATGGAGTTCAGGAGAAATGGGACTACTTAAAAGACGCTTTATTGAAGGCAACAGAAAATTGCACAAGACTTGTCAGTAAAAGCAGAAAAAGGAAGAGACCACTGTGGTACTCAGCAGAAGTGGCCAAAATCATAAAAAACTAAAAACTAGCATTTAGTAATTATAAAACAACCAGAGCAATGAAGATAGGGAATTCTACAAGACTAGGCAGAAAGAGACCAAGCAAGTTATAAGAACTTCTAAAGCACAGGCAGAAGAAAAACTAGCTCAGTCTGTGAATAAAGGGGATAAGACATTCTTCAGATATATAAATGAAAAAAGGAAATCAAAAAAAGGAATAACTAAATTAAAAACAAAGGAAGGAAGGCATGTAGAAGAGAATAAGGGGCTAGCCGACTGCCTTAAGTGAAGACAAATAAATCACAGGGGCCTGATGGGATACACCCAAAATTATTAAAAGAGTTTAGTGGTGAGCTAGCAAAACCGTTAGCAGATTTATTTAACCAATCAATGGTAACAGGAGCCGTGGAAAGATTGGAAATTAGCAAATGTTGTGCCCATTCACAAGAAAGGTAGTAAGGAGGAATCAAGCAACTATAGGCCAGTAAGTCTGACATCAATAGTGGGGAAATTAATGGAAACCCTACTAAAGGATAAGATTGTGGAACATCTAAAATCCCATGGATTGCAAGATGAAAAACAACATGGGTTGACTTCAGGGAGATCATGTCAAACAAATCTTATAGATTTTTTTTGACTGGGTGACTAAACTAATAGATGGCGGAGGGGCAGTAGACATCACATATCTAAATTTTAGTAAGGTTTTTGACACTGTCCCACATAGAAGACTTATCAATAAACTACAGTCATAGAGCTTGGACTCCAATATTGTTGAGTGGATTAGGCAGTGGCTGAGTAACAGACAACAGAGGGTTGTAGTCAATGGAGAATATTCAGAGCAAGGTCTTGTCACCAGTGGGGACCTCAGGGATCTGTACTGGGACCAATATTGTTTAATATCTTCATTAGCGATATTACAGAAGGTCTCGATGGTAAGGTATGTCTTTTTGCTGATGACACAAAGATATGTAACAGGGTTGATGTTCCTGGAGGGATCCGCCAATTGGAAAAGGATTTAGGCAAACTAGAAGAATGGTCAGAACTCTGGCAACTGAAATTAAATGTGGATAAGTGCAAGATAATGCACCTGGGGCGTAAAAACCCTCAGGCAGAATATAGATTATTTTACACTGCCCTGACCTCAGTATCTGAGGAAATTGATTTAGGGGTAATTATTTCAGAAGACTTAAAGGTAGGAAGACAATGTAAAAGAGCAGCAGGAAACGCTAGCAGAATGCTTGGCTGTATAGGGAGAGGTATAAGCAGTAGAAAGAGAGAAGTGCTCATGCCGCTGTACAGAACACTGGTGAGACCTCAATTGGAGTATTGTGCGCAGTACTGGAGGCCGTATCTCCAGAAGGATATAGATACTCTAGAGAGAGTTCAGAGAAGAGCTACTAAACTAGTACATGGATTGCAGAATAAAACTTACAAGGAAAGGTTAACTCCTTAAGGACCAAGGGCGTACAGGTACGCCCTTGGTCCTGCTCTCCTGATATAACGTGGGGTTACACAGTAACCCCGCGTCATATCACGGCGGGCCCGGCGTCATAGTGAAGCCAGGACCCGCCTCTAATAGCGCGCAGCTAAAGTGGCCGGCTAGCTCAGTCGGGCTGTTCGGGTTAGCCGCGGCTAATCGCGGCATCCCGAACAGCTGACAGGACAGCGGGAGGGCCCCCACCTGCCTCCTCGCTGTCCGATCGCCGAATGACTGCTCAGTGCCTGAGATCCAGGCCTGAGCAGTCATGCGGCAGAATCGTTGATCACTGGTTTCTTATGAGAAACCAGTGATCAATGATGATCAGTTTGTGCAGTGTTATAGGTCCCCATGGGACCTATAACACTGCAAAAAAAAGTGAATAAAGATCATTTAACTCCTCCCCTATTAAAAGTTTGAATCACCCCCCTTTTCCAATAAAAAAAAAACACAGTGTAAATAAAAAAAATAAATAAACATATATGGTATCACTGCGTGCGGAAATGTCCGAATTATAAAAATATATCATTAATTAAACCGCTCGGTCAATGGCGTGCGCGGAAAAAAATAGTGCATTTTTGGTCACTTGTTATATCATTTAAAAATGAATAAAAAGCGATCAATAAGTCCTATCAATGCAAAAAAATGGTATCGTTAAAAACTTCAGATCACGGCGCAAAAAATTAGCCCTCATACTGCCCCACACGGAAAAATAAAAAAGTTATAGGGGTCAGAAGATGACAATTTTAAACGTATTAATTTTCCTGCATGTAGTTATGATTTTTTCCAGAAGTCCGACAAAATCAAACCTATATAAGTAGGGTATCATTTTAATCGTATGGACCTACAAAATAAAGATAAAAAATGTACTACGTAGAAACGGAAGCCCCCAAAAGTTACAAAACTGTGTTTTTTTTTTTCAATTTTGTCGCACAATGATTTTTTTTTTCGTTTCACCGTAGATTTTTGGGCAAAATGACTGATGTCATTACAAAGTAGAATTGGTGGCGCAAAAAATAAGCCATCATATGGATTTTTAGGTGCAAAATTGAAAGAGTTATGATTTTTTAAAGGCAAGGAGCAAAAAACGAAAATGCAAAAACGGAAACCCCCCCGGTCCTTAAGGGGTTAAAGGACCTTAACATGTATAGTTTGGAAGAAAGAAGAGACAGAGGGGATATGATAGAGACTTTTAACCCCTTAAGGACCGAGCCCTTTTTCACCTTAAGGACCAGAGCGTTTTTTGCAATTCTGACCACTGTCACTTTAAACATTAATAACTCTGGAATGCTTTTAGTTATCATTCTGATTCCGAGATTGTTTTTTCGTGACATATTCTACTTTAACTTAGTGGTAAAATTTTATGGTAACTTGCATCCTTTCTTGGTGAAAAATCACCAAATTTGATGAAAAAAATGAAAATTTTGCATTTTTCTAACTTTGAAGCTCTCTGCTTGTAAGGAAAATGGATATTCAAAATATATTTTTTTGGGGTTCACATATACAATATGTCTACTTTATGTTTGCATCATAAAATTTATGAGTTTTTACTTTTGGAAGACACCAGAGGGCTTCAAAGTTCAGCAGCAATTTTGACATTTTTCACAAAATTTTCAAACTCGCTATTTTTCATGGACCAGTTCACGTTTGAAGTGGATTTGAAGGGCCTTCATATTAGAAATGCCCCATAAAAGACCCCATTATAAAAACTACACCCCCCAAAGTATTCAAAATGACATTCAGTAAGTGTATTAACCCTTTAGGTGTTTCACAGGAATAGCAGCAAAGTGAAGGAGAAAATTCAAAATCTTCATTTTTTACACTCGCATTTTCTTGTAGACCCAATTTTTTTATTTTTACAAGGGGTAAAAGGACAAAATGTTTACTTGTATTTGTAGCCCAATTTCTCTTGAGTAAGGACATACCTCATATGTCTATGTTAATTGTTCAGCGGGCGCAGTAGAGGGCTCAGAAGGGAAGGAGCGTCAAATGGTTTTTGGGGGGCATGTCACCTTTAGGAAGCCCCTATGGTGCCAGAACAGCAAAAACACACACATGGCATACCATTTTGGAAACTAGACTCCTCAGGGAACGTAACAAGGGGTAAAGTGAACCTTAATACCCCACAGGTGTTTCACGACTTTAGCATATGTAAAAAAAATTATATTTTTTTTTACCTAAAATGCTTGGTTTCCCAAAAATTTTACATTTTTAAAAAGTGTAATAGCAGAAAATACCCCCCAAAATTTGAAACCCAATTTCTCCCGATTCAGAAAACACCCCATATGGGGGTGAAAATTGCTCTGCTGGCGCACTACAGGTCTCAGAAGAGAAGGAGTCACATTTGGCTTTTTGAAAGCAAATTTTGCTCTGGGGGCATGTCGCATTTAGGAAGCCCCTATGGTGCCAGAACAGCAAAAAAAAAACACATGGCATACCATTTTGGAAACTAGACCCCTCGGGGAACGTAACAAGGGGTAATGTGAACCTTAATACCCTACAGGTGTTTCACGACTTTTGCATATGTAAATTTTTATTTTTATTTTTTACCTAATATGCTTGGTTTCCCAAAATGTTAACATTTTTAAAAAGGGTAATAGCAGGAAATACCCCCCAAAATTTGAAGCCCAATTTCTCCCGATTCAGAAAACACCCCATATGGGGGTGAAAATTGCTCTGCTGGCGCACTACAGGTCTCAGAAGAGAAGGAGTCACATTTGGCTTTTTGAAAGCAAATTTTGCTCTGGGGGCATGTCGCATTTAGGAAGCCCCTATGGTGCCAGAACAGCAAAAAAAAAACACATGGCATACCATTTTGGAAACTAGACCCCTCGGGGAACGTAACAAGGGGTAATGTGAACCTTAATACCCTACAGGTGTTTCATGACATTTGCATATGTGAACATTTTTTTTTTTTTTTTACCTAAAATGCTTGGTTTCCCAAAATTTTTACATTTTTAAAAAGGGTAATAGCAGAAAACACCCCCCAAAATTTGAAGCCCAATTTCTCCCGATTCAGAAAACACCCCATATGGGGGTGAAAAGTGCTCTGCTGGCGCACTACAGGTCTCAGAAGAGAAGGAGTCACGTTTGGCTTTTTGAAAGCAAATTTTGCTCTGGGGGCATGCCGCATTTAGGAAGCCCCTATGGTGCCAGGACAGCAAAAAAAAAAACACATGGCATACCATTTTGGAAACTAGACCCCTCGGGGAACGTAACAAGGGGTTAAGTGAACCTTTATACCCCACAGGTGTTTTATGACTTTTGTATATGTAAAAAAAAAATTATTTTTTTTACCTAAAATGCTTGTTTTCCCAAAAATTTTACATTTTTAAAAAGGGTAATAGCAGAAAATACCCCCCATAATTTGTAACACAATTTCTCCCGAGTACGGCGATACCCCATATGTGACCCTAAACTGTTGCCTTGAAATACGACAGGGCTCCAAAGTGAGAGTGCCATGCGCATTTGAGGCCTAAATTAGGGATTGCATAGGGGTGGACATAGGGGTATTCTACGCCAGTGATTCCCAAACAGGGGGCCTCCAGCTGTTGTTAAACTCCCAGCATGCCTGGACAGTCAGTGGCTATCTGGCAATACTGGGAGTAGTTGTTTTGCAACAGCTGGAGGCTCCGTTCTGGAAACAGTGGCGTACCAGACGTTTTTCATTTTTATTGGGGAGGGGAGGGGGGCTGTGTAGGGGTATGTGTATATGTAGTGTTTTTTTACTTTTTATTTTATTTTGTGTTAGTGTAGTGTAGTGTTTTTAGGGTACAGTCACACGAGCGGGGGTTCACAGTAGTTTCTCGCTGGCAGTTTGAGCTGTGGCAGAAAATTTGACGCAGCTCAAACTTGCAGCCGGATACTTACTGTAATCCTCCGCCCATGTGAGTGTACCCTGTACATTCACATTGGGGGGGGGAACATCCAGCTGTTGCAAAACTACAACTCCCAGCATGGACGGTCTATCAGTGCATGCTGGGAGTTGTCGTTTTGCAACCGCTGGAGGCTCCGTTTTGGAAACAGTGACGTACCAGACGTTTTTCATTTTTATTGGGGAGGGGAGGGGGGCTGTGTAGGGGTATGTGTATATGTAGTGTTTTTTACTTTTTATTTTATTGTGTGTTAGTGTAGTGTAGTGTTTTTAGGGTACAGTCGCACGGGCGGGGGGTTCACAATAGTTTCTCGCTGGCAGTTTGAGCTGCGACAGAAAATTTGCCACAGCTCAAACTTGCAGCCGGATACTTACTGTAATCCTCCGCCCATGTGAGTGTACCTGTACATTCACATTGGGGGGGGAAACATCCAGCTGTTGCAAAACTACAACTCCCAGCATGTACGGTCTATCAGTGCATGCTGGGAGTTGTAGTTTTGCAACAGCTGGAGACACACAGGTTGTGAAACACCGAGTTTGGTAACAAACTCAGTGATTTGCAACCAGTGTGCCTTCAGCTGTTGCAAAAGCTACAACCCCCAGCATGTACGGACAGCGGAAGGGCATGCTGGGTCTTGTAGTTATGCAACAGCCGGAGGCATACTACATTGGCTGGGGATGCTGGGGATTGTAGTTATGCAACAGCTGGAGACACACTGGTTTACTACTTAACTCAGTGTGCCTTCAGCCGTTGCAAAACTACAACTCTCAGCAGTCACCGACAGCCAACGGGCATGCTGGGAGTTGTAGTTATGCAACCACCAGATGCACCACTACAACTCCCAGCATGCACTTTAGCTGATTGTGCAAGCTGGGAGTTGTAGTTACACAACAGCTGAAGGTACACTTTTCCATAGAAAGAATGTGCCTTCAGCTGTTGCAAAACTACAAGTCCCAGCATGCCCATAAGGGCATGCTGGGAGTTGTGGTGGTCTGCCTCCTGCTGTTGCATAACTACAGCTCCCAGCATGCCCTTGTTGCATGCTGGGAGCTGTTGCTAAGCAACAGCAGGAGGCTGTCACTCACCTCCAACAATCCAGCCGCACAGGTCAGTCCCTCGTCGTCTCCGCCGCCGCCGCTGCTCCTGGGGCCCCGATCCCAACAGGGACGCCGGGGATCGGGGTCCCCAGCACCGGGGGTCGTCTTCCCGCACCCGCTCACGTCCTCCGGAAGAGGGGCGGAGCGGGTTGCGGGAGTGACACCCGCAGCAGGCGCCCTGATTGGTCGGCCGGTAATCCGGCCGACGAATCAGGGCGATCGTGAGGTGGCACCAGTGCCACCTCACCCCTGCTGGCTCTGGCTGTTCGGGGCCGTCTCTGACGGCCCCGATCAGCCAGTAATTCCGGGTCATCGGGTCACTGGAGACCCGATTGACCCGGAATCTGCCGCAGATCGCTGGACTGAATTGTCCAGCGATCTGCGGCAATCGCCGACATGGGGGGACATAATGACCCCCCTGGGCGATATGCCGGGATCCCCTCCGGCTAGCGGTGGGGGCCGGAAATGCTCAGGGCGTATCCATACGCCCTCGGTCCTTAAGGACTTGGAAACGGGGGCATATGGATACGCCCTATGTCCTTAAGGGGTTAAATACATAAAGGGAATCAACAAGGAAAAGTAGGAGAGCATATTTTAAAGAAGAAAAACTACCACAAGAGGACATAGTTTTAAATTAGAGGGGCAAAGGTCTTTGCATTAATATCAGGAAGTATTACTTTACTGAAAGAGTAGTGGATACATGGAATAGCCTTCCTGCAGAAGTGGTCGCTGCAAATACAGTGAAGGAGTTTAAACATGCATGGGATAAGCATAAGGCTATCCTTCATATAAGATAGGGCCAGGGACTATTCATAGTATTCAGATTATTGGGCAGACTAGATGGGCCAAATGGTTCTTATCTGCCGACACATTCTATGTTTCTATGGTTCTACAAGAACATGCGAGTGTAAAAAATGAAGATTTTGAATTTTCTCCTTAACGTTGCTGCTATTCTTGTGAAACACCGAAAGGGTTAACACACTTTCTGAATGTCAGTTTGAATACTTTGGGGGGTGCAGTTTTTATAATGGGATCATATATGGGGTATATCTAATAAGAAGACCCCTCAAACGCACTTCAAAACTGAACTGGTCCCTGAAAAAATTTTGTGGAAAATTGGAAAATTGCTGCTGAACTTTGAAGCCCTCTGATGTCTTCCAAAAGCAAAAACATATCAACTTCATGATGCAAATATAAAGTAGACATATTGTATATGGGAATCAATATATCATTTATTTGCAATATCCATTTTCCTTAAAAGCAGAGAGTTTCAAAGTTAGAAAAATGCAAAATTTTCAACATTTTCATGAAATTTGGGGATTTTTCACCAAGAATGGATGCAAGTAACGATGAAAATTTACCACTGTGTTAAAGTTGAATATGTCGCGAATAAACAATCTCGGAATCAGAATAATCAGTAAAAGCATCCCAGAGTTATTAATGTATAAAGTGACAGTGGTCAGAATTGCAAAAAAGGGCTGAATCCTTAAATGGGTACTCTGCCCCTACACATCTTATCCCCTATCCAAAGGATAGGGTATAAGATGTCCGATCGCCGGGGTCCCTCTGCTGGGGACCCCCGGGATCGCCGCTGCGGCACCGCACTATTATTACTGCACAGAGCGAGTTCACTCTCTGCGTAATGACGGGTGATACAGGGGATGGAGCAGCGTGACGTCACAGCTCCGCCCCTTGTGACATCACGGCCCAATCCCTTAATGCAAGTCTGTGGCAGGGGGTGCCCATAGACTTGTATTGAGGGGGCGGGTCGTGACGTCACGAGGGGGCGGAGCCGTGACATCACGATGCTCCATCCCCTGTATCACCCGTCATTACGCGCAGAGCAAACACGCTCTGTGCAGTAACAATAGAGGTGTGGTGCAGCAGAGATCCTGGGGGTCCCCAGCAGTGGGACCCCGGCAATCTTCCATCTTATCCACTATCCTTTGGATAAGGGATAAGATGTCTAGGGGCAGAGTACCCCTTTTAGGTGAAAAAGGGCTCTGTCCTTAAGGGACTAAAATATGTGAGAGTTCTTTTTCGCAACCCTTTTTTTTTTGCGTCAAAATTGCTGAGTTTGGCACCAAATTTTGAATCATGGAAAATTCTGGCGGAGCATCTCATATAATATTCCATGATTACCAGTGCCCATATAAGCAATTACTATAGGAATACAACATGTCGTGGGGTTAAATGTGAGTGCAAGTGCAGTGACCATAAAACATTTATTTATTTATTTTTAGCAGTTTGGGGACAGGGGGGGGGGGGGGTTAACTTTCGGTTTCCCCATCCTGCCCACCCACAATAGGTAGGTCAGAACGGGGAAACCGTCAGGGACCGTCACCGAAGTCCACTTACCCATCGGTGGCAGCAGCGGGCAGCGATCGGCGGCAGAAGAGGATGGCGGTACGGCTCCCTGGATCCTACGGAAGCTGGTGAGTTGCCTAGCAATATCTGGAGGGCCACAATTTGGAGATCACTGTGCAGTGGTCTCTAAACTGTAGCCCTCCAGATGTTGCAAAACTGCAAATCCCAGCGTGCCCAAACAGCTGTCTTGGCATGCTGGGAGTTGTAGTTGCGTACCTCCAACTGTTGCATAACTGTAGGGTGGGCCATTTATATGGATACACCTTAATAAAATGGGAATGGTTGGTGATATTAACTTCCTGTTTGTGGCGCATTAGTATATGTGAGGGGGGAAACTTTTCAAGATGGGTGGTGACCATGGCGGCCGTTTTGAAGTTGGCCATTTTGAATCCAACTTTAGTTTTTTTCAATAAGAAGAGGGTTATATGACACATCAAACTTATTGGGAATTTCACAAGAAAAACAATGATGTGCTTGGTTGTAACGTAACTTTATTCTTTCATGAGTTATTTACAAATTTCTGACCACTTACATAGTGTTCAATGTGCTGCCCATTGTGTTGGATTGTCAATGTAACCCTCTTCTCCCACTCTTCACACACTGATAGCAACACCGCAGGAGAAATGCTAGCACAGGCTTCCAGTATCCATATACACTGCTATATACTACTATATACACCGCAGGAGAAATGCTAGCACAGGCTTCCAGTATCCGTATACACTGCTATATACTACTATATACACCGCAGGAGAAATGCTAGCACAGGCTTCCAGTATCCGTATACACTGCTATATACTACTATATACACCGCAGGAGAAATGCTAGCACAGGCTTCCAGTATCCGTAGTTTCAGGTGCTGCACATCTCGTATCTTCACAGAATAGACAATTGCCTTAAGATGACCCCAAAGATAAAAGTCTAAGGGGGTCAGATCGGGAGACCTTGGGGGCCATTCAACTGGCCCACGACGACCAATCCACTTTCCAGGAAACTTTTCATCTAGGAATGCTCGGACCTGACACCCATAATGTGGTGGTGCACCATCTTGCTAGAAAAAACTCAGGGAACGTGCCAGCTTCAGTGCATAAAGAGGGAAACACATCATCATGTAGCAATTTCGCATATCCAGTGGCCTTGAGGTTTCCATTGATGAAGAATGGCCCCACTATCTTTGTACCCCATATACTACACCATACCATCAATTTTTGTGTTCCAACAGTCTTGGAGGGATCTATGCAATGTGGGTTAGTGTCAGACCAATAGCGGTGGTTTTGATTGTTAAAGGGGTACTCCACCCCTAGACATCTTATAGCGAGATGTCTGATCGCGGGGGTCCCGCCGCTGGGGACCCCCGCAATATAGCATGCGGCACCCACCTTTTTTCTGCTCGGGAAGCGCTGGAGGGTCTGAGTCCAGACCATGGGAACAGAAGTTTGTGATGTTATGACTCCTCCCTCATGTGACGTCACGCCCCGTCCCCTCAATGCAAGTCTATGGGAAGGGGCGTGACGGCCATCAGGCATCTTATCCCCTATCCTTTGTATAGGGGATAAGATGTCTAGGGGTGGAGTACCCCTTTAACTTCACCATTCACATAAAAGTTTGCCTCATCACTGAACAAATCTTCTGCGTAAACTGAGGGTCCTGTTCTAATATTTCTTTTGCCCATTCTGCAGCACCTGAAACTACGGATACTGGAAGCCTGTGCTAGCATTTCTCCTGCGGTTTTGCTATCAGTGTGTGAAGAGTGGGAGAAGAGGGTTGCATTGACAATCCAACACAATGGGCAGCACATTGAACACATTTTAGAAGTGGTCAGAAATTTCTAAATAACTCATGAACATTAAAACCAAGCTGTCACGATGCCGGCTGGCAGGTAGTGGATCCTCTGTGCCAGAGAGGGATTGGCGTGGACCGTGCTAGAGGATCGGTTCTAAGTCACTACTGGTTTTCACCAGAGCCCGCCGCAAAGCGGGATGGTCTTGCTGCGGCGGTAGTGACCAGGTCGTATCCCCTAGCAACGGCTCAACCTCTCTGGCTGCTGAAGATAGGCGCGGTACAAGGGAGTAGACAGAAGCAAGGTCGGACGTAGCAGAAGGTCGGGGCAGGCAGCAAGGATCGTAGTCAGGGGCAACGGCAGAAGGTCTGGAATCACAGGCAAGGAACACACAAGGAACGCTTTCACTGGCACTAGGGCAACAAGATCCGGCGAGGGAGTGAAGGGGAAGTGAGGTGATATAGGGAAGTGCACAGGTGTAAACACTAATTGGAACCACTGCACCAATCAGCGGTGCAGTGGCCCTTTAAATCGCAAAGACCCGGCGCGCGCGCGCCCTAGGGAGCGGGGCCGCGCGCGCCGGGACAGAACTGACGGGGAGCGAGTAAGGTACGGGAGCCGGGGTGCGCATCGCGAGCGGGCGCTACCCGCATCGCGAATCGCATCCCGGCCGGAGGTGGTAACGCAGCGCCCTGGGTCCGTGGAACCGACCGGGGCGCTGCAGTGAGGGAAGTGTAGCGAGCGCTCCGGGGAGGAGCGGGGACCCGGAGCGCTCGGCGTAACAGTACCCCCCCCCTTGGGTCTCCCCCTCTTCTTGGGGCCTGAGAACCTGAGGATCAGACTTTTGTCCAGGATATTGTCCTCAGGTTCCCAGGACCTCTCTTCTGGACCACAACCCTCCCAATCCACTAAAAAAAAAGTTCTTCCCCTGACCTTTTTAGAGGCCAAAATCTCTTTGACAGAGAAGATGTCCGAGGAGCCGGAAACAGGAGTGGGAGGAACAGATTTAGGAGAAAAACGGTTGAGGATGAGAGGTTTAAGAAGAGAGACGTGAAAGGCATTAGGGATACGAAGAGAAGGAGGAAGAAGAAGTTTGTAAGAGACAGGATTAATTTGACACAAAACTTTAAAAGGACCAAGATAGCGTGGTCCCAACTTATAGCTCGGGACACGGAAACGGACATATTTAGCGGAGAGCCATACCTTGTCTCCAGGGGAAAAAATGGGAGGAGCTCTTCTTTTCTTATCTGCGAATCTCTTCATGCGAGAAGAAGCCTGTAAGAGAGAATTTTGGGTCTCTTTCCATATGGTGGAAAGATCACGAGAAATTTCATCCACAGCGGGCAGACCAGAGGGCAAGGGGGTAGGGAGGGGGGGAAGAGGGTGACGGCCGTACACCACGAAAAACGGAGATTTGGAGGAAGATTCAGAGATTCTGAAATTATACGAGAATTCGGCCCAAGGTAGAAGATCTGCCCAGTCATCCTGGCGGGAGGAAACAAAATGTCGTAAATAGTCACCCAAGATCTGGTTAATTCTCTCTACTTGTCCATTGGATTGAGGATGGTATGCAGAAGAAAAATTTAATTTAATCTTGAGTTGTTTACAGAGAGCCCTCCAGAATTTAGACACAAATTGGACGCCTCTATCCGAGACGATCTGTGTAGGCAACCCGTGAAGACGAAAAATGTGTACAAAAAATTGTTTAGCCAACTGAGGCGCTGAAGGAAGGCCAGGAAGAGGGATGAAATGTGCCATTTTGGAGAATCGATCAACGACCACCCAAATAACAGTGTTGCCATGGGATGGGGGTAAGTCAGTAATAAAATCCATACCAATCAGAGACCAAGGTTGTTCGGGGACAGGTAGAGGATGAAGAAAACCAGCGGGCTTCTGGCGAGGAGTCTTATCCCGGGCACAGATAGTGCAGGCTCGCACAAAGTCCACCACATCAGTCTCTAGAGTCGGCCACCAATAGAAGCGAGAGATGAGTTGCACAGATTTCTTGATGCCCGCATGACCTGCGAGATGGGAGGAGTGACCCCATTTGAGGATCCCAAGGCGTTGGCGTGGAGAAACAAAGGTCTTTCCTGGAGGAGTTTGCCTGATGGAGGCTGGAGAAGTGGAAATCAGGCAGTCAGGAGGAATGATGTGTTGAGGAGAGAGTTCAATTTCAGAGGCATCTGAGGAACGAGAGAGAGCATCGGCCCTAATGTTTTTATCAGCAGGCCGAAAGTGAATTTCAAAATTAAATCGGGCAAAGAACAGAGACCACCTGGCCTGACGAGGATTCAGCCGTTGGGCAGACTGGAGGTAGGAGAGGTTCTTGTGATCGGTGTAAATAATAACTGGAAATCTTGATCCCTCCAGCAGATGCCTCCATTCCTCAAGTGCTAATTTAATGGCTAGAAGCTCTCGATCCCCGATGGAGTAGTTCCTCTCCGCCGGAGAGAAGGTCCTGGAAAAAAAACCACAAGTAACAGCATGCCCGGAAGAGTTTTTTTGTAGAAGGACAGCTCCAGCTCCCACTGAGGAGGCATCAACCTCCAATAGAAAGGGTTTAGATGGGTCAGGTCTGGAGAGCACGGGAGCCGAAGAAAAGGCAGACTTGAGTCGTTTAAAGGCGTCTTCCGCTTGAGGAGGCCAGGACTTGGGATCGGCATTTTTTTTTGTTAAAGCCACAATAGGAGCCACAATGGTAGAAAAATGTGGAATAAATTGCCTGTAATAATTGGCGAACCCCAAAAAACGTTGGATGGCACGGAGTCCGGAGGGGCGTGGCCAATCTAAGACGGCAGAGAGTTTATCTGGGTCCATTTGTAGTCCCTGGCCAGAGACCAAGTATCCTAGAAAAGGAAGAGATTGGCATTCAAACAGACATTTCTCTATTTTGGCATAGAGTTGATTATCACGAAGTCTCTGAAGAACCATACGGACATGCTGGCGGTGTTCTTCTAGATTGGCAGAAAAAATCAGGATATCGTCCAGATATACAACAACACAGGAGTATAGTAGATCACGAAAAATTTCATTAACAAAGTCTTGGAAGACGGCAGGGGCGTTGCATAGACCAAAGGGCATGACCAGATACTCAAAGTGTCCATCTCTGGTGTTAAATGCCGTTTTCCATTCATCCCCCTCTCTGATGCGGATGAGATTATAAGCACCTCTTAAGTCCAGTTTGGTAAAAATATGGGCACCTTGGAGACGATCAAAGAGTTCAGAGATGAGGGGTAGGGGGTAGCGGTTCTTAACCGTGATTTTATT